>NC_034179.2:69930165-69932665 GCF_002021735.2 Oncorhynchus kisutch
CTATGTATAGAGGGCAGGTGTCTCATATGTATAGAGGGCAGGTGTCTCATATGTATAGAGGGCAGGTGTCTCATATGTATAGAGGGCAGGTGGCTCCTATGTATAGAGGGCAGGTAGTTCCTATGTGTAGAGGGCAGGTGGTTCCTATGTATAGAGGGCAGGTAGTTCCTATGTGTAGAGGGCAGGTGGTTCCTATGTATAGAGGGCATGTGGCTCCTATGTATAGAGGGCAGGTGGTTCCTATGTATAGAGGGCAGGTGAGGTGGCTCCTATGTATAGAGGGCAGGTGGCTCCTATGTATAGAGGGCAGGTGGCTCCTATGTATAGAGGGCATGTGGCTCCTATGTATAGAGGGCAGGTGGTTCCTATGTATAGAGGGCAGGTGGCTCCTATGTATAGAGGGCAGGTGGCTCCTATGTATAGAGGGCAGGTGGCTCCTATGTATAGAGGGCAGGTGGTTCCTATGTATAGAGGGCAGGTGGCTCCTATGTATAGAGGGCAGGTGGTTCCTATGTATAGAGGGCAGGTGGTTCCTATGTATAGAGGGCATGTGGCTCCTATGTATAGAGGGCAGGTGGTTCCTATGTATAGAGGGCAGTTTCTATAATAGGCTTTAGTGATTGCTTAATGGTGTGATACCCCACAATGCAAATTGGCCAGTGTGTGTGGATCAATGATTTGATATCTATTTAGTAGCCTATTTGTCTATCTCAAAGTAAAAATCCTCAATACTATGCAGACAATCGATACATCAATACTAAATCTATATCTTAAATTACAAAATGTAAGATGTCCATTAATTATTATTGACAATATAAACGAAATTGATTGACCTATTGCAATAGCCTATTCCACAGTATAGGAAAAAAAGTCTATAGTTGAAGCGACTGTGAGTCGTTGAGACCCCCCCCCCCCCCCCTCCCCCAGCAGCATTGAAGAAGCAGAATCCCGGAGAGGACCGTCTTTAATTAAGGCAATCATTCACTTTCAGATTTCGTTTCTAAGGTCTAACATGAATAATGACGTTATTAGAGTTAACCAACAAGGAGCCGCGTGGTTTTTCAAATGCATTATATAGCTTTCTGTATATATTTAATTCAACCATTCACAGGTATGAGACCGATAGCCTACGCACCCGGCAAGTTGAGGAGAGATCAACTCAAGCTCAACATCAAAACAGCAGATACATTCATATTTGTTGAATATAAAGTTTGGTATACACTGGATTCGTCCTTGAAGATAAATTACATGAGAAATGTTCAAATATAAATATTTCATCATTCCAAAAAATGGGATTCATTCTGCAGTCTACTTTCGATAGCATGTCAAATTTGAACGAAAACTCACATTTTAACTGTTAATAGAAGGAATAAATATGATGCAGGCTTAACGTCACCGATGATCCACAACTCCGAACTTGAAGGAGATTTTACGGGATCATTGTGAGCAATCTTCGGGTCGCTGCGGTATCCTACACTTCCAATGGTCTGGCAAGACAAATATTCCACTTGTGTACAAACAAATAAATTCCATAGACTACAGTTACCACCCAACACTGTACATTAATCTGCGTCTGAATTTGACTGTCCCTCATACATATGTGAGAATTCAACTGCGCACTGGTCTTGCCGCTAATGCGTACAACTTACAGAGCTATATTTAGATAAAACATTGTCATAATTTATATAAAATTCACGTCTGTTTAAAAAGGATAAACCGACCAGTGCTCGAGTCGGGTGTTCTATATGGCCGACCGTGGGCTACACGTCTCCAGAAACTAAAGAACCGAAAGCGGACCCTCGAAGCCACATCAGCGAGGTTTCTGAATAAAAAGGTCAAAAACTCGAGACTTACCGATCAGCATCGTGCGTCCAGGACCGAATAGACGTCGCTCCAGCTCGGTGTTTCACAGCGCGTAAATATTACGCGGTATCCCCAGAAAAGTAGGTGCATGCAACGACGCACAAGTATCATATGCTCCGCTCCGGGAGTTTAAACAAACACAACTAAAAGAAGCGACTGCTATATATTCTGCCCTATTTCCCAGTCTCTGTCGCTCTCTCTTTGTAATCCTTTTTCTTCCTCGGGGACAAATCCCAACAGATCCCAACTACTACAACTAAGGAAGAATGATACACATGCTCCTCAATTAGACCCCATATTGATCTGCTGCTCGGCGTGGCCCGAAGGAGGCGAGGGAAGGGGAATGGAGAGATGACGGTTTGGTTGCTTGCAACCCCCCCCCCCCCCTCTCTCTCTCTCTCTCTCTCTCTCTCTCTCTCTCTCTCTCGCTCTTTCTTTCTTGCTCAGCTGGCCGACGTTTAACCTGAGCGGACAGCGCAAATGGGAAAAGAAGCTGGTGTTATTTTAACAGCGCATATTGTCTCTTAGATAACGGTTCCGCGATGACGGCTTTGTGAAACGACTACAAGAGTAATGTCACTCTCCCTGATGGAGGGAGGAGCCAGGTCAAGGTGATCATTTATATGTATCAATCACA
>NC_034179.2:69937665-70070165 GCF_002021735.2 Oncorhynchus kisutch
CCTGGAGAGATGAGAAGGTCAAGCTGTCACATTCCACTCCAGTGAAATTACATCCTCTGTAGCCCTCCACTCCGCTGCTGGGCCGCTGATAACTGGCCCCAGAGTGTGTGTGTGCGTGAGTGATTGTGTGTGTAGGGTAGAGCAGCACACACGGGACCAGGGACGAGGAGGAGGGCGGTGCAGGCGGGGACAGTCGCGGGCGGGCGGGCATTCATTAACATGCAGGATCTGTATGGTGGCATGCTGTCAGAGACAGAGTGGTGTAGTGGGCAGAAGTGGCGGGGGTGGTGGAAGAGGTGGGCACAGTGGGACAGTGTGACAGGGAGGGCAGGAGACACGAGGCGGGAGGGGGAAGATGTCCGGAATATTGAGAAATGTGTCACCTGGGAGATAGAGCTCTGCCATGCATTGAGATGGATAGTAATTCTCTATGACAGTTGAACCAGCTTTTACATGACGAACGACCGGAGTCCTTTTAGTGCTTCCTCATACCGTGTCGGCCTAATACAACTAGCTATCAGAGAGAAGAACGCAAGCACACTGTTCTATTTGGATGAAGACATAGTCAAATCCATCGTCTAACGGGTGAAATCCATGTCTATCCATTAGCTACATATGCACAGCTATACACATCAACAAACTGCTACAAACACACATACTGTGATCTGGCAAACACAAACACAGTCTGTTGAGCGAGTCTCTATGTGGAGTTCCTCTTCTGTCTCTCTCCAGCATGCAGACAGAGGTGATCAATACATGTCTAGGTGTTCACTGTCTTTTAATGTTCACCTTTACTGTCCAATCAGTCCCCGGCAGGGGGGGGGGGCACACCACACTGCTGGTTCGATTGGTGTGTGTGTTTCAAACGGCCACAAACTGTTACTTCTCTGGACTGACGGGTGTGTGTGTGTTCCTCGTATTCTCTTTGGTTACGTATTGTTCTGTATGACAAACCCTATTCTACTACAGTATGTGCTGGATTTGTTTCGATTGAGATTATCATTGGACATAACCCAGTGGATATGAAATGTACTACACATCATCACACTTTAGAAGCATCAAATCTACATGATACTCAGTTTACTTGAAACTATACAGTAAAGTTTTATTCTCACTTTTGACAACTGATAGTGGATGACTGACAGGCGGAACAACACCAATATGAATCATTAAAGCTACTTCCTTCTCCTCCTCTTCTTCCTCCTCTCTTCCAAGCGACTAGCGTCAATTAGGAGCAGGTCTGCCAGCCTGCAGTGGAGTGTTCCCGCCCAGGTGATGTCCGACAGCCAATGGAGATGAAAGCAGCATGACGAGAAGCGGCTAGCTCTCTCTCTCTCTCTCTCTCTCTCTCTCTCTCTCTCTCTCTGTCTCTCTTTCTCTCTCTCTCTTTCTCTCTCTCTCTCTGTCTCTCTCTCTCTCTAACTGTTTCTCTCTCTCTCTTCCTCTCTCACTCTTTATGTCTTTCTCTCTCTCTCTCTCTCTCTCTCTCTCTCTCTGCCAAACAAACAAATGAATAGGAGAGTACAGAACACCCTCAGAGCGGAACGGACTGACTGGTTTGACTGATGGACGGACAGAGAGAGGGAGGGTCCGGGAGACAGGGAGATTGCTCTCTAGGGCAGGCTGACAGAGGGGAGAAGGGAGGCCGGGGGTGCTGGCAAGGGAACTGGAGTTTGCAAGTAGCTAAGGGTTGGTTGGATGCCGATGGAAGTGTCTACAAATGTGTTTTGGAGACCAGAGGGTTAAATTGTGAACTTGAGGCCACCATGGAGCTGTGCTAGGCATGTGAAAGGGTTCAAATGGGATGGAGAGGAGGCATTTCTAAGAGGAGAAATCTCTTGCACCTGAGCCCTATGATTACCAGTGGGTTGGAGGCACCAGGTGCCCAGTGGCACAACAATAGCCTCTGCTATGAGATTACTGGTCCTTAGGCCCACTGATTATTATCGTAATTACTGTATGGGAATAACAATTATTGTGGCTTCGGAACAAATACCACCACTAAAACAAATACAACTAGTACAGCTGCTACTAAGAATGGCAACAATGATAGAAGAGCATACTAGTCAGTTGTGACTCCCAGTGGAAACAACAGGAAAGCCCCTGAGACTGGAGCAGAGTAGCAGGCCAGGAGGCCAGTTCAGATGAGTCTCAGTCGAGAAGAGTCAGAGAGAGGGAGGAGAGGAAGCTGTCATCACAGTATGAGGGAGGAAAGAGGAAGAGAGGGAGGATAGGGAGGGGTGGGGAGGGAGGGGGCGATGCTGTACTCTGACACCTGTACTCTACACCCTACAGGGGAGGGGACTCCTCAGATGTACTGTTTAGCATGTATTTCACACTCAGTCACACACACAGAAAGACAGACACAGGGGGAAGAGAGGGAGAGAGGGAGAGAGATGGATTCTCCAACATAAATAAAACATCTGTGTGCATGTTTCATCCCTGGAGCTGGGTTCAACCAGATTAGGAGGAGGGGGAGGGATGAGGAAGAAGAGGAGGAAGATACAGAGCTAGGATCTTAATTTGATCATTGTTGCTGGTAATTTCCCTGCACAGCAGGAAATGCACACTTGTAGTGTATTCAAGGTTTAAAAAGGCTTCTTACGTTTGTAACTTCCACTTTAAAATGTCAGACTGGATTTGCCCTAACAAAAAAACATATCAACCCCTACAAAAACTGTCCATGAATTATAATCCTCATAATAATTCACATTTCCTGTTGCTGCAGGATTATTTTCCTGTTGTAGCAAACTGGCTCAAATTAAGATCCTACATCTGTAGGGTGAAGGGGAGTGCCACAGATCAGACATATGAGGTATTCTACAGACTACTCTTCCTCTCTCATGAGGATGAGATGGATAAGGAGGAGAGACAAAGGGAGGATCTCTACCAATATTACCATTCACAGTACCATCCTTTCAACCTACTGTATGTATGCTCTCTCTCTCTCTTCTCTCTCTTCTCTCTTCTCTCTCTTAATTCAATTCAATTCGCTTTATTGGTATGACGTAACAATGTACATATTGCCAAAGCTTATTTTGGATATTTACAATATAAAAATGAGAGTCAAAATTGTCAACGGGACAACAGTAACAACAATAACCAAGGGTCAAAATAACCATACATTCAACAATAACAATAAGCATACAGTAGAGGACATGATTGCTCTGTCAGACACTGTCCCTCATCTTATGGCAGGCAGGCTCTCTCTCTCACCATGGTCCCGCTCTCCCTGGGTTAGTAGAGGAATGAATTATACAAACTGCACCCAGACTTCAGTTACTAGGACTTCATTGTGGCTTGCATATGTTTAATACCATGGCTAGATACTAATCAATACTGTCTCTGTGCAGTGGCCTGCTTTCACTATATTGAACTGTGGTTTAGCAGATGAATCGTGCAGAGTTGGTCCAGCAGGATGGTGCAGAGCTTGAAGATGTGGTTCTTGGTATTCTATAGCAAGGCATGCACATACTAACGAAATGTACATTATGCTCAGTCACATGCTCAGTCACTCTCACTAAAACGTTTAAAAAAAAACTATTTTCATTGGTTCCGGTCCTTAGATCTGTTAAGTTCAATTATGCCTCAAATAGAAGCGCAACCATTAAAGTGCCAAAAGGATGTTGTTTTATATGTGTTCGGAAGTAGAGTTGTGTTCTCGTTACTGTAAAACGAATGGGGGAATCCTGTGGAAAGGACGAGAGGGGCATCTCTCTGTGTTATAGTAGTAAATGTGTCTACAGAGCACACGCACACACACACACACACACACACACACACACACACACACACACACACACACACACACACACACACACACACACACACACACACACACACACACACACACACACACACACACACATGGGTGGAAAAACATGCCAGTGAAAACAGATTTTTATCAACAGGCCAGTGTACCCGCGTGACACCACACCTGGGTTCAACTACTATTCCAAATAATTAAAAATACGTTTTTCTGGGATTGATTGAGCTACCCTCGCTTAATGTACTGACATAACGGTCTGAAAACTATAAACCCTGCCCATCTGCACTCCAGGCAGGCTAGAACAAACGCTATAAGTATTTGAAAAATGTCAAATAGTATTTGAACCCGGGTCTGCATGACACTAATGGAGCCGTGTGTCTGAACAGAGAAAGAAAGGGGGGGGGGGGGGGGGAATGACAGACGAAAGACGGGAAAAAATGAGAAAAAGCAGTAAACGGAGGAGAGGGTAAGGGAGGAAGTGGATCAATTCATGTGAAGAAGAGAAAGAGACTGAGGGATATCGAAAGTGAAAGGAGAGAGGGGCAGAGTATGCCAGAAAGTATGCATTGAGGACGGAGCCAGTGGAAACATTGGAGATTCTCTCTGCTCTGGAAATGTGACAGTCTCTGACACACCTGAAGGTAAGCCTGGAAAACAAAGGGTCTATAAACGTGAGAGAGGGTGAGGTCAGCCCTGGAAAAACTCAACACACACAAGGACACACATACCTCCTCCCACAGAGGCCCTGTAACAGACCTCACCACTAACCTTTAACCTCTCACCTCTGACCAGCAGCTCTGAAGGAGGGCCATCAGCAGGAGATGCTGTCTACGCTATTTGAAATCTGTATCTAGACTAGTCTGGAGACAAGAGCTGTGTGTGTGTGTGTGTGTGTGTGTGTGTGTGTGTGTGTGTGTGGCTCTGTTAAGATTGGTAGTAGTGTGGAACAGGAGAACAATGGCACGGCTACAGAGATCTGGTGCCAGGCATGCTGGGATACATTTCACTGCCACTCAGCCTGAACAAATATATCAGTAGCTGTGGCGTGTGTGTTTCGTTCTCTCTGTGTCTATGTCTCGTCAGTGTGTGTGTGTGTGTGTGTGTGTGTGTGTCTTTGCCGTGCCAGGCAGGGCCATGGTTTCCGCCTCTGTAATCGTGAGGGCACACCGCTTCACTGGCTCCCCTCTCCTCCCTCCCTCTCTCTCCCCCTCTGACCATAGCGGGTCACATGGGTGCTTTGGGTGGCTTCACAGCACATCATTTCCTGTGGCTGGCTGTCGGCGGTGATCAAGGCGGCGTGGACATCTAATGCTGACGAGCTGAGACAGCTCCCTCCCCTCTGACTGGGGGGCAATCTGCCTGGCCCAAACAGACACACACAAATACAAACACGCATACACACACACACGCGTACACACACGCGTACACACACACGCGTACACACACACACACATAGCAACAGTGTGAGCACCAATGCATAAACAACCCATGCGTGAGAGTGTGTGCGTATTTGTATGCATGAGTAATATCTTTGAATAAAGATGCTTTTATAAAAAGCACAACTGTGTTTTTGCAAGTGAAAGAAAGTGTTTTCTGCCAAAAATGCATTTGCAATGCATGTTCTGTATTGCCCGGAATCATTGGCGGGACTTATGCAGTATGTGCGTCTATCAGTCTGTAGACTACAGCATACTCTGTCTGTCTGTCTGTCTGCGTAACCTTCCTCTCTATCTATCCGTCCGTCTGTCTGTTCCTGTGTGTCTGTAGTAGGGGGTTGTTGGTATTCTATAGGAAGGCGTGCACATATACGAACCAAATATACATCAAGTAGCCAAGCAATGACTTTCAAATAGTCCTCAGTCACTCTCATTATAGGTCACACAGTGTGACTACGTCCCACCTCATCACTCCCTGTGGGCTTTGGTGGTAAGCAGATGTGGAAACAGAGAGAAGAACAGAGATAGCGAGAGAGATATGGAGAGGGAGAAGGAGAGATATAGAGAGGGAGAAGGAGAGAGATAGAGAGGGAGAAGGAAAGGGAGAATGAGAGAGATATAGAGAGGGAGAAGGAGAAAGAGATATATGGAGAGGGAGAAGGAGAAAGAGATATATGGAGAGGGAGAATGAGAGAGATAGAGAGGGAGAAGGAGAGAGATATAGAGAGGGAGAAGGAGAGAGTGATATGGAGAGGGAGAATGAGAGAGATAGAGAGGGAGAAGGAGAGAGATATAGAGAAGGAGAAGGAGCGATATAGAGAGGGAGAAGAAGAGAGTGATATGGAGAGGGAGAATGAGAGAGATAGAGAGGGAGAAGGAGAGAGATATAGAGGGAGAAGGAGAGAGATATAGAGAGGGAGGAGGAGAGAGTGATATGGAGAAGGAGAATGAGAGAGATATAGAGAGGGAGAAGGAGAAAGAGATATAGAGAGGGAGAAGGAGAAGGAGAGATATAGAGGTTAGAAGGAGAGAGAGATAGAGGTTAGAAGGAGAGAGAGATAGAGGGAGAAGGAGAGGGAGAAAGAGATATAGAGAAGGAGAAGGAGAGAGATATATGGAGAAGGAGAGATATAGAGGTTAGAAGGAGAGAGATATAGAGGGAGAAGGAGAGAGTGATATGGAGAAGGAGAGGGAGAAAGAGATATAGAGAAGGAGAAGGAGAGAGTGATATGGCGAAGGAGAAGGAGAGAGATATATGGAGAAGGAGAAATCGAGAGGGAGAAGGGGAGAGAGATCTGAGATCTAGAGAGGGAGACAGAGAGAGAAATATGGAGAAGGAGAAGGAGAGAGAGTTGGAGAAGGAGAGAGATATATGGAATGGGACAGAAATATATATTTTATCTTTATTAAACTAGGCAAGTAAGTTAAGAACAAGTTCTTATTTTCAATGATGGCCTAGGAACAGTGGGTTAACTGCCTGTTCAGGGGCAGAACGACAGATATGTACTTTGTCAGCTCAGGGACTTGAACTTGCAACCTTTCGGTTACTAGTCCAACACTCTAACCACTAGGCTACCCTGGAGGAGACAGAGAGAGGGATATGGAATGGGACAGAGAGAGGGATATGGAATGGGACAGAGAGAGGAACAAAAAGAGTGGAATATAGCCTGTAGCCTGGGCTATGTCACATCTTACACCTGCATACCATCTGTGTGTGTGTGTGTGTGTATATATGTGTGTGTGTGTGTGTATATGTGTGTGTGTGTGTGTGTGTGTGTGTGTGTGTGTGTGTGTGTGTGTGTGTGTGTGTGTGTGTGTGTGTGTGTGTGTGTGTCAGTGCGTGGAGACTTGGACTAACCTAGACTGTAGGTCTGATTCTGAGCAGAGAGACAGATGAGGTCGTATCATAAAACGTCTGTTAAAAGGAGAAGGCCAGCGTCAGGACGAGGAGGAGGAGGAGGAGAGAGACGAAGATAGGGAATAAAACACATCTGACAGAGAAAGGATAATGTTGAGAAGAGAGATGGTGACAGAAGAAGGACAAGACCCAAGAGAGAAAATACCAGACAGACAGGCTGGGTAAAATGGAAGGGATGGACTGACAGACAGACAGGCTGGGTAAAATGGAGGGGATGGACTGACAGACAGACAGGCTGGGTAAAATGGAGGGGATGGACTGACAGACAGACAGGCAATGTGATTGAGAGAACATAGACAGTAAGAGGAAGTTTGTGGAGGGAGAGAAAGAGAGACAGACTACGGACAGAGGGAAGAAGGGAAACAGCATATTTTTGTTAAAGTTACCAAACTGTGTGTGCTTGAATGCTCTGCTCTACTCTGCCCTCTCAACACTCTCTTCCCCTTGACTGGAGAAATCTGGGGCTCTAGAATGACAAGCACCCTTGATCATCGAAAGAACACGCTTCCTCTCCTGTTAAATCAAACGAAATCAGGTCAAATGTCACACCAGTGTGCATCTCTCTCTGTGTATCTGTGTGTCTGTAGTATACATTTCTCTCTCTGTGTATCTGTGTATTTGTGTGTCTGTAGTATACATAGCTCTCTCTGTGTATTTGTGTGTCTGTAGTATACATTTCTCTCTCTGTGTATCTGTGTATTTGTGTGTCTGTAGTATACATTTCTCTCTCTGTGTATCTGTGTATTTGTGTGTCTGTAGTATACATTTCTCTCTCTGTGTATCTGTGTGTCTGTAGTATACATAGCTCTCTCTGTGTATCTGTGTTTTTGTGTGTCTGTAGTATACATATCTCTCTCTGCGTATCTTGTATTTGTGTGTCTGTAGTATACATCTCTCTCTCTCTGTGTATCTGTGTATTTGTGTGTCTGTAGTATACATATCTCTCTCTGTGTATCTGTGTATTTGTGTGTCTGTAGTATACACATCTCTCTCTGTGTATCTGTGTATTTGTGTGTCTGTAGTACACATCTCTCTCTCTGTGTATCTGTGTAGATGTGTGTCTGTAGTATACATCTCTCTCTGTGTATCTGTGTTTTTGTGTGTCTGTAGTATACATATCTCTCTCTGTGTATCTGTGTATTTGTGTGTCTGTAGTATACATTTCTCTCTCTGTGTATCTGTGTATTTGTGTGTCTGTAGTATACATATCTCTCTCTGTGTATCTGTGTATTTGTGTGTCTGTAGTATACACATCTCTCTCTGTGTATCTGTGTATTTGTGTGTCTGTAGTATACATCTCTCTCTCTCTGTGTATCTGTGTATTTGTGTGTCTGTAGTATACATTTCTCTCTCTGTGTATCTGTGTATTTGTGTGTCTGTAGTATACATCTCTCTCTGTGTATTTGTGTGTCTGTAGTATACATATCTCTCTCTGTGTATTTGTGTGTCTGTAGTATACATCTCTCTCTCTCTGTGTATCTGTGTGTTTGTGTGTCTGTAGTATACATCTCTCTCTCTCTGTGTATCTGTGTGTTTGTGTGTCTGTAGTATACATATCTCTCTCTCTCTGTGTATCTGTGTGTTTGTGTGTCTGTAGTATACATATCTCTCTCTGTGTATCTGTGTGTCTGTAGTATACATCTCTCTCTCTCTGTGTATCTGTGTGTTTGTGTGTCTGTAGTATACATATCTCTCTCTGTGTATCTGTGTGTCTGTAGTATACATCTCTCTCTCTCTCTGTGTATCTGTGTGTTTGTGTGTCTGTAGTATACATATCTCTCTCTGTGTATCTGTGTGTCTGTAGTATACATCTCTCTCTCTCTGTGTATCTGTGTGTTTGTGTGTCTGTAGTATACATATCTCTCTCTGTGTATCTGTGTGTCTGTAGTATACATCTCTCTCTCTCTGTGTATCTGTGTGTTTGTGTGTCTGTAGTATACATATCTCTCTCTGTGTATCTGTGTGTCTGTAGTATACATCTCTCTCTCTCTGTGTATCTGTGTGTTTGTGTGTCTGTAGTATACATCTCTCTCTGTTTTATGTTCTGAATGCTTGTATATGTGTTTTCTCAGTGAGTGTGTGTGTGTGTGTATGGGGTTTTATGTGAGTGTGTGTGTGTGTACAGTATACGCCTTTATGTGTGTGCACAGTGTGTTTGTGTGTGTTTGTGTGTGCATGTGTTCCCTACAGTATATGTGTGTGTTGAGGAAGCCCCCCACAGTCAGGCCTGGCTGAGATTGAGAGGATGGCGGTGGAGAAGAGATGAATCACTAGAAGCTCCACTTCTATCCTCCAGCTAGTTCCTCAGCGTACTATACCCAGTCACTTCTGCTACACATTCTGCTCGTCCAATCACAGGACTTCTGCACTGCATGGAGTCAGACAGGCACACTGTCAGCCATTTTAACAGCTTAGCACCGACAGCCCTGGTGATAGGGAGAGAAATAGGAAATAGGAAAGGAGATTTTTCCTTTGAATTAACTGGAATGACTTCACGGGGATGCACATGTCAGATCAGCAGAAAGACGGAGTGAATGAGGAGGAAGGGAGGGAGTGATTGAAGAGGAAGGGAGGGAGTGATTGATGAGGAAGGGAGGGAGTGATTGAGAAGGAAGGGAGGGAGGGAGTGATTGAGGAGGAAGGGAGGGAGTGATTGAGGAGGAAGGGAGGGAGTGATTGAGGAGGAAGGGAGGGAGTGATTGAGGAGGAAGGGAGGGAGTGAAGGAGGAGGAAGGGAGGGAGTGATTGAGGAGGAAGGGAGGGAGTGATTGAGGAGGAAGGGAGGGAGTGATTGAGGAGGAAGGGAGGGAGTGATGGAGGAGGAAGGGAGGGAGTGATTGAGGAGGAAGGGAGGGAGTGATGGAGGAGGAAGGGAGGGAGTGATTGAGGAGGAAGGGAGGGAGTGATGGAGGAGGAAGGGAGGGAGTGATGGAGGAGGAAGGGAGGGAGGGAGTGATGGAGGAGGAAGGGAGGGAGTGATTGAGGAGGTGATTGAGGAGGAATGGAGGGAGTGATCGAGGAGGAAGGGAGGGAGTGATTGAGGAGGAAGGGAGGGAGTGATGGAGGAGGAAGGGAGGGAGTGATGGAGGAGGAAGGGAGGGAGTGATTGAGGAGGAAGGGAGGGAGTGATTGAGGAGGAAGGGAGGGAGTGATTGAGGAGGAAGGGAGGGATTGATGGAGGAGGAAGGGAGGGAGTGATGGAGGAGGAAGGGAGGGAGTGATTGAGGAGGAAGGGAGGGAGTGATTGAGGAGGAAGGGAGGGAGTGATTGAGGAGGAAGGGAGGGAGTGATTGAGGAGGAAGGGAGGGAGTGATGGAGGAGGAAGGGAGGGAGTGATGGAGGAGGAAGGGAGGGAGTGATTGAGGAGGAAGGGAGGGAGTGATGGAGGAGGAAGGGAGGGAGGGATTGAGGAGGAAGGGAGGGAGTGATTGAGGAGGAAGGGAGGGAGTGATGGAGGAGGAAGGGAGGGAGTGATGGAGGAGGAAGGGAGGGAGTGATGGAGGAGGAAGGAAGGAGTGATGGAGGAGGAAGGGAGGGAGGGAGTGATGGAGGAGGAAGGGAGGGAGTGATTGAGGAGGAAGGGAGGGAGTGATGGAGGAGGAAGGGAGGGAGTGATTGAGGAGGAAGTGAGGGAGTGATTGAGGAGGAAGGGAGGGAGTGATTGAGGAGGAAGGGAGGGAGTGATGGAGGAGGAAGGGAGGGAGTGATTGAGGAGGTAGGGAGGGAGTGATTGAGGAGGAAGGGAGGGATTGATGGAGGAGGAAGGGAGGGAGTGATGGAGGAGGAAGGGAGGGAGTGATTGAGGAGGAAGGGAGGGAGTGATTGAGGAGGAAGGGAGGGGAGTGATTGAGGAGGAAGGGAGGGAGTGATTGAGGAGGAAGGGAGGGAGTGATGGAGGAGGAAGGGAGGGAGTGATGGAGGAGGAAGGGAGGGAGTGATTGAGGAGGAAGGGAGGGGAGTGATGGAGGAGGAAGGGAGGGAGGGATTGAGGAGGAAGGGAGGGAGTGATTGAGGAGGAAGGGAGGGAGTGATGGAGGAGGAAGGGAGGGAGTGATGGAGGAGGAAGGGAGGGAGTGCTGGAGGAGGAAGGGAGGGATTGATGGAGGAGGAAGGAAGGGAGTGATGGAGGAGGAAGGGAGGGAGGGAGTGATGGAGGAGGAAGGGAGGGAGTGATTGAGGAGGAAGGGAGGGAGTGATGGAGGAGGAAGGGAGGGAGTGATTGAGGAGGAAGTGAGGGAGTGATTGAGGAGGAAGGGAGGGAGTGATTGAGGAGGAAGGGAGGGAGTGATGGAGGAGGAAGGGAGGGAGTGATTGAGGAGGTAGGGAGGGAGTGATTGAGGAGGAAGGGAGGGGTAATTTTAACAGCTAGTGGACCTTCCAGTGGTTGTGGTTATATACGGAGAGCTTGGGGAGGGAATAGGGGATCTCCCATATCCTCCTCCTGACTCTGTTTAATGTACTGGTCTCCCCAGCACACCACTCTTATACTGTACCAACTGTGGTCTGACTGCTGGGAGATTGAGGAATGTCACAGGAGCATGGCTGCTTCTGAAAGCCTTTTTCCTTGGGAAGGTTGGAGGGGAAACGATATCTAGGGTGAACTGGATGAGGCTTGAGAACGTTTTGCCATGCTCCTGAGAGATTCCCGCTGGGCGGATGGATTGGGAACATACAAGCGCTGTTTAACCCCATATCCCACCTAGCCAAGGTGATTATGGATCTGTGTGTGCGCGTGAGCATGTGTGTGTGTGTGTGTGCGTGCGTGCGTGTGTGAGTGCGCGTGCGTGTGTGCGTGTGAGACATACCTCCCTCTGTCATATGTGAAAGTAAGGAAGCACAGATATAATATTAATGACACGACCTTGAACGGAATAATCACAACCATGTCTGACCACACAGTCAAATCCGTACTATGAAGCCAATGGAAATCAACAACAACAATGAAAAGAGGACAACATGATCCAGCTAGGAGAGAAAGCTCCATAACGACAGCATGAAGAAGAAAGGGGAAACAGAAAAGCAGGGCAGTCAAGCTGAGTGTCAATATGGTTATCAACTGATCGCCTCTCTCTCTCTCTCTCTCTCTCTCACTGTGGCTGGGGCTCTGATAGGGTAGAGCGAATGGGTTGTGGGTAACAATTACCCTACACACACACACACACACACACACACACACACACACACACACACACACACACACACACACACACACACACACACACACACACACACACACACACACACGCGCCATCCTAATCCAACCTAACTCCAGCGGGCCTATGGGGGGCTGGTCTAAGCCCTTTATCAGGCCCAACAGATGCTGTTGACAGAACAATAAGCAGACCAATATGGCTGGCAGGTCATGAGGAGCAGGACTCACCAGATCACAGCAGAGCAGACACACAGAGAGAGATAGATCACTGTCTAGTCAGGTGGCACTGGACACCACTCGGGTCATCCATACTGGATCTACTAGTCACCACTCTGGTCATCCATACTGGATCTACTAGTGACCACTCTGGTCATCCATACTGGATCTACTAGTCACCACTCTGGTCATCCATACTGGATCTACTAGTCACCACTCTGGTCATCCATACTGGATCTACTAGTCACCACTCTGGTCATCCATACTGGATCTACTAGTCACCACTCTGGTCATCCATACTGGATCTACTAGTCACCACTCTGGTCATCCATACTGGATCTACTAGTCACCACTCTGGTCATCCATACTGGATCTACTAGTCACCACTCTGGTCATCCATACTGGATCTACTAGTCACCACTCTGGTCATCCATACTGGATCTACTAGTCACCACTCTGGTCATCCATACTGGATCTACTAGTCACCACTCTGGTCATCCATACTGGATCTACTAGTCACCACTCTGGTCATCCATACTGGATCTACTAGTCACCACTCTGGTCATCCATACTGGATCGACTATTCACCCCTCTGGTCATCCATACTGGATCTACTAGTCACCACTCTGGACATCCATACTGGATCTACTCATCACCACTCTGGTCATCAATATTGGATCTACTAGTCACCACTCTGGACATCCATACTGGATCTATGAGACACCACTCTGGACATCCATACTGGATCTACTAGTCACCACTCTGGGCATCCATACTGGATCTACTAGTCACCACTCTGGGCATCCATACTGGATCTACTAGTCACCACTCTGGTCATCAATACTGGTCATCTGTACTGGATCGACTATTCACCCCTCTGGTCATCCATACTGGATCTACTAGTCACCACTCTGGTCATCCATACTGGATCTACTAGTCACCACTCTGGTCATCCATACTGGATCTACTAGTCACCACTCTGGTCATCAATATTGGATCTACGAGACACCACTCTGGACATCCATACTTGATCTACTAGTCACCACTCTAGTCATCCATACTTGATCTACTAGTCACCACTCTGGACATCCATACTGGATCTACTAATCACCACTCTGGACATCCATACTGGATCTACTAGTCACCACTCTGGACATCCATACTGGATCTACTAGTCACCATCCTGGGCTACGGCTTCACTGCTGTATTCTCACTGTCTGTCTGCAGTATCTCTCATTAAAAGGTTATTTTACCTTTGGTGTAAAAACAACAACCTTAACCAGCACATTCACTTGAATCCGCCTCCCCCTTTCTAGCTCTGACTCTACTGACAGCTACTTTATTGGGGGGGAAATGTACTTTCTATGCCTGTGATATGTGGTTGTTCCACCTAGCTATCTGAAGATGGATGTTCTAACTGCAAGTCGCTCTGGATGAGTGTCTGCTAAATGACAAACATAAAACATGTAAATGTGGACCATAAGTATCATATACAGTATATGCATATTTTTCTTCAAGGTTTCTCTTGCAGTGCGTATAGTATACCTTCTATTAGAATTGTAGATGAGAGCGTCTGCTAAATAACTCAAACATAAATGCAAATTAAGTGTTGGTGTTTCTAGGTTGAGCACCAGGATTCTGACAAGCGACATTACTGTAGTGTTTCTGTGGTGCGCGCACACACACACACACACACACACACACACACACACACACACACACACACACACACACACACACACACACACACACACACACACACACACACACACACACACACACACACACACACACACACAGTACACATACTGTACACAAACACACAAACACACGCTGTACCCATTCTATCTAACATTGATAACAGAAGCCAAAGAGAACAGGACGTGCCTCAACACCGAGTAGAAGTGAGAGAGAAAGAGAAGAGAAAAATGATGATGATGATGGTTATTATGATTGTGACGTTAACCATGGTGATGGCTCTGTGTATGTGTCACGCCCTGACCATAGATTGCTTTGTATGTTTCTATTTTTAGTTTGGTCAGGGTGTGATATGAGTGGGTATTCTATGTCGCAGGTCTAGGTTTTCTTTTTCTATGTGTTTGGCCTGGTATGGTTCTCAATCAGAGGCAGCTATCTATCGTTGTCTCTGATTGAGAGTCATACTTAGGTAGCCTGTTTTCCCATTTTGAGTTGTGGGTGATTGTTTTCTGTTTAGTGTTTTTGTTGCACCAGCCAGAACTGTTCATGTAATAAATATGGACACATACCATGCTGCACCTTGGTCCTCTCCTTCCAACAGCCGTTGCAGTATGACGATGATAAGATGTGTTTCTCCGCCTCTCTGGAAGCTGTCCCAGTTCTAACTAAATCCCATTAAAAAGGGCTTTCATCTCACTGCACTTCATTAATGACATAAAGAGTGTGGCTCACCCCAGAGAGAGGCAGCAACAGACAGGATTAGGAACGACTAACTCATCTAAACGCTCCGCTCTCAAAACCAACCAGGCTTTTTAGTAAGGAACCCACTTAAACAGGCCATATTGGATTAGCCAAATCCCGCCTCCTTGCGGAATATGATGATGAGGAGGGAGGAAGGTAATTTTGTGTGCTGTACCAATAAGCTTGTTTCATCCAGCTGTATGTGTGTGTATCTTTGTGTAGGGGTGGTATGTGTGTGTATATCTTTGTGTAGGGGTGGTATGTGTCCTTTTCGATAAGAAGGGCTCTTTTCCTGCCAGGCCTGACTTGTGTGGATCCCCACAAGCAAAAGATGGAGAGAACGAGCGAGAGGAAGAGAGAGAGAGAGAGAGAGAGAGAGCAAAGAAAAGGGAGAGATGGAGGGGAGAAGCGAGGAGAGGGTGAGCGAAACATGAAGGATGGAGAGGGAGAGAAAATGGAGAGAAGAAGAGGGGAAGAGGTTGAGGAAGAGCGTGCGGCCTCGTGTCTGTAGGTCTGTATGATTCGTTGCGACGGGTCAGAGGCTTTCACGCGCCTTTATGAATGCTTATTTTGAGCGGAGCCCGTGCTGCCCTAATCTTTAGCGCTCGCCTGAATGAGAAAGCTGATTAAAACCCAATTATACGCTACAGATTTGGCCTCTAGTAAAGCCTTGGCTGATTGGACACGCTCAGGGTTTGGACTCAGGCCTGGGTGCATGGCATGCCTTGGGTCCCAGTGAACCATGGCTAAGCCCCAAATGGCACCCTATTCCCTATATAGTGCACTAATTCTGACCAGACCCCTATGGGCCCTGTTCAAAAGTAGTGCACTAAATAGGGAATAGGGTGTCATTTGGGATGCACCCATGTGTTTCTGTGGTTGAGGACACAATGTCTTGACGTGCACTGTACTGTGTGAGGAGGTGTGTGTGTGTTGGGGTGTGTGTGTGTCTGTGGTGCGTGTGTGTGTGTGTGTGTGTGTGTATATAACTTGTGTTTGCTGTTGTAGGGACGCAAAAAGAAACCAGACAGTGTGTTCAGATTTGCGTTGCGATTGTGTTGAAATTCAAATAGAACAGAATAGAACACTTTAATCCACTGAAAGCTTCAGTTACTGTACTAGAGGAAGGAGACAGCTTGGTATAGAGGAAGGAGACAGCTTGGTATAGAGGAAGGAGACAGCTCGGTATAGAGGAAGGAGACAGCTCGGTATAGAGGAAGGAGACAGCTCGGTATAGAGGAAGGAGACAGCTCGGTATAGAGGAAGGAGACAGCTCGGTATAGAGGAAGGAGACAGCTCGGTATAGAGGAAGGAGACAGCTCGGTATAGAGGAAGGAGACAGCTCGGTATAGAGGAAGGAGACAGCTCGGTATAGAGGAAGGAGACAGCTCGGTATAGAGGAAGGAGACAGCTCGGTATAGAGGAAGGAGACAGCTCGGTATAGAGGAAGGAGACAGCTCGGTATAGAGGAAGGAGACAGCTCGGTATAGAGGAAGGAGACAGCTCGGTATAGAGGAAGGAGACAGCTCGGTATAGAGGAAGGAGACAGCTCGGTATAGAGGAAGGAGACAGCTCGGTATAGAGGAAGGAGACAGCTCGGTATAGAGGAAGGAGACAGCTCGGTATAGAGGAAGGAGACAGCTCGGTATAGAGGAAGGAGACAGCTCGGTATAGAGGAAGGAGACAGCTCGGTATAGAGGAAGGAGACAGCTCGGTATAGAGGAAGGAGACAGCTTGGTATAGAGGAAGGAGACAGCTTGGTATAGAGGAAGGAGACAGCTTGGTATATGCTTGGTATATGGTATGATGCAATTGTATAGGTTTGACAATATTCACCTCCCTATGAAGTAATAAGTCCTACAGTTTGTGACTGATGTGTTTCTCTGTCCTGACAGACAGTACAGTGTGTGTGTGTGTGTGTGTCAGCCTCTTCCAGTCAGTAGTTTTTTAAAATCTCATATAAATGCACTGGGGAGGTAGAGGAAGACGGAGGCAGGAAGTGGTGGCTGGTGTCACTTTGAATCGGAGGACAGGGTCATGATGACTAGCAATTAATGGAACATCATCAAACACATGGTTTCCATGTGTTCAATACCGTTTCATTTACTGCATTCCATTCATTAATATGACACCCCTCCCCCACACCAGCCTCCTGTGGCCAGGGAGACACAACAGGGTTCCATGATGAGTGAATGTGTTTCTTTACTGCTGCGTCCTTCACATCTCACACAGGACATCATCGCTATTACTGGGCATGTCCACAGCGTCAACCCTAACATCATCTCTAACCTTAACAACACTGGTTCATGTTCATAGGAGAGGAGAGAAGAGGTGAGGAGAAGAGGAGAGGAGAGGTGAGGAGAGGTGAGGAGAAGAGGAGAGGAGAGGAGAGGTGAGGAGAAGAGGAGAGGTGAGGAGAGGAGAGGTGAGGAGAAGAGGAGAGGAGAGGTGAGGAGAAGAGGAGAGGAGAGGTGAGGAGAAGAGAGGTGAGGAGAAGAGAGGTGAGGAGAAGAGGAGAGGAGAGGTGAGGAGAGGTGAGGAGAAGAGGAGAGGAGAGGTGAGGAGAGGTGAGGAGAGGTGAGGAGAAGAGAGGAGAGGAGAGGAAAGGTGAAGAGGAGAGGAGATGTGAGGAGAGGTGAAGAGAAGAGAGGAAAAGAGAGGAGAGGTGAGGAGAAGAGAAGAGAGGAGAAGAGAGAAGAGGAGAGGAAAAGAGAGGAGATGCGGAGAAGAGAAGAGAGGAGAGGAGAGGAGAGGAAAGGTGAAGAGGAGAGGTGAGGAGAGGTGAGGAGAAGAGGAGAGGAGAAGAGAGCTAGACTCCTCGTCTTTGTAACAAGGTCAAGGTCACCTCTGCTAGGATGAACGCACCTGGTCACTGTCTATCTGAGCGACGATCTGTGTGTGTGTGCATAAGTGTGGTGGCTCAGGAGGCATCCTGACAGGCATCCCCCCCCTCCATCCTTCCTCCTTTTCTCTCCATCTTGCCTCACTTTATTATTAGTGGCAGCTACAGGGGCAGTGGAGCAGAAAATTCCCATCGAGAAACAAACCGGCATCTGCATATTACAGCCCTGGTTCACGTCTGCCATGAGTGAATAAATTAATACATGAATAACAATGAAAGTCACCGGCGAGTCGCCTCTAGCTCTCTAAGAGGCCATGGACTAGTCTGGAGGAGAAGAAAGTTGTCTTTTAAGTGGAGGAACAGTGAAGCAATGTGGTGGGAGACTGAGCTCAGATCAGTTAGAGTCAAAGTCACCAGATCTTAGCCTGGGTACCAGTCTTTTTAACAAACATTCAACTAGCATCTTTGGCATATGACACGGGAGGAGGCTACAAGGAGTGGCTAAAAAGACTAGTATCCAGGCTAACCAGATCTGTATGTGTGTGTGTGTGACGAGCGTGACCATGTGGTTCAATTAAAGAGAGTCACAAACAGAGCTGTGTGTGTTCATCCACAGGATCTGCTGACAGAGAAACACTGTCATTTTGACTAATTGCCAGTGAGATGAGCTATCTATTTCAGGGTTTGTGTTGTGCTATACATGGCAGTCCCTCTCTATGTCTGTCTGTGAGGCCTAGTCTCCCCATCCCTCTCCCTCTCCCTCTCCCTCTCCCTCTCCCTCTCCCTCTCCCTCTCCCTCTCTCTCAATTCAATTCAATTCAATGGGCTTTATTGGCATGGGAAACATGTGTTAACATTTCCAAAGCAAGTGAGGTAAATAATATACAAAAGAGAAATAAACAATCAAAATTAACAGTAAACATTACACATACAGAAGTTTCAAAACAATAAAGACATTACAAATGTCATATTATATATATATATATATATAGGGAATGTCTTTATTGTATATACATGTATATATAAATAATATGACATTTGCAATGTCTTTATTGTTTTGAAACTTCTGTATGGGAGAGAGACTATATAATGTATATACAGTGTTGTAATAATGTACAAATGGTTAAAGCACACAAGGGAAAATAAATAAGCATAAATATGGGTTGTATTTACAATGGTGTTTGTTCTTCACTGATTGCCCTTTCTTGTGGCAACAGGTCACAAATCTTGCTGCTGTGATGGCACACTGTGGAATTTCACACAGTAGATATGGGAGTTTATCAAAATTGGATTTGTTTTCAAATTCTTTGTGGATCTGTGTAATCTGAGGGAAACATGTCTCTCTAATATGGTCATACATTGGACAGGAGGTTAGGAAGTGCAGCTCAGTTTCCGCCTCATTCTGTGGGCAGTGAGCACATCTCTCTCTCTCTATGAGTCCCCAGGGAGCAAAACACACACAGGCAACCAGGAATGAGTCAAAGGCACTAGTAAAACCACACGTCAGATGTGACAGATGGTAAGTGTGTGTGAACTTTGGGCTAGTACAAACTTCCAATGGCCATCTATCATGTGTCCATTACTGGGCAGCCCATCTTCACTGGGTAAATGACAGTGTTTATCTATATGTCTCTCTGGGTAAATGACAGTGTCTGTCTGTCTGTTTGTCTCTCTCTCTCTCTCTCGATCAGTCCTCTTTCTCTTATTCCCCTCTCACCACCTCTCTCCCCTTCTTCTCAATTTGGCTTTCGTGTTCACCATTCCTCATCCATTTGCCTCCCTGTCTTTCCTTTACTCGCCCCCCCCCCCCCTTTATCACCCTCTATCTCCCTCTCCCACCGCCCAGCACCTCTCTCCTCTACTATCCCTCTATCAGAGATAATAAGCCACTCCGGTGTAATCTGGGTCTTCTTAGGTGACACATTCATCCCACCACACTCATTCTAAAACATATTACCTGAGTTGCTATCTGATCAAGGTACCTGCTCATCATTAAGTCTGCTGTGTTGCCTTGGTTAGCAGTTGATGTTACTCTTCAATAACACAAACCCCAAAGCAAATCAGGGGGAGGAAAATAGGTTTATTCGAAGAGGCGGTTTTATGCTGAGAGGTAGATGTTCATTCTCCCCTGTCAGTGAATCTCTCCACAGAACAAAGAAGCAGGATGTAGTTTTATAACCCTGCACTAGCCTGTGGTTGACCAATTACAATTCCTTGCATTGAAACTGGGCCAATGGCCAAATTAACAAGTATCCTATTTCAGGTTCAATGTATAAACAATTTGGACCAATGAGAGCTTGCCATGTAGCTATGAGTCCCGGAGTGAAGTTCATCCCAGGTCTCTGACCCATTGATATTACTCTATTGACCTCTCGTCCTCTGCGTTGTGTATTATCTTTAAAATATTCTTACACCTTTAATCTCTCTACTCAAACCCACTGTGAATTTCTTATTGTTGTATATTTGATGAATTTGTACATTTCCTCTGTATAGTTTTATTTATTTGTTTATTTATTTATTTATTTATTTATTTATGTGTTGTCCTGTTCACTGTTACAATGTTATGCCTCTTGGCCAGGTCGTTATCGTTGGCAATCGACTTATCTAGTTAAATAAAGGTGAAAAACAAATGATGGGGCCTGGAGTAAGGATAATATGCTGCAGGGAGAGAGGGTGAAGTGAGGCTGTGCACTGCCCAGAAACACAGCCTTTCTTTGGGCTTTCTCACCAAGGGCCTGGAGTAAGGATAATATGCTGCAGGGAGAGAGGGGGAAGTGAGGCTGTGCACTGCCCAGAAACACAGACTTTCTTTGGGCTTTCTCACCAAGGGCCTGGAGTAAGGATACTATGCTGCAGGGAGAGAGGGGGAAGTGAGGCTGTGCACTGCCCAGAAACACAGCCTTTCTTTGGGCTTTCTCACCAAGGGCCTGGGGTGGAGGGGGTGGAGGGCTGGACATCTCCTAATGGACTCCAGTAGCGGGGTGCAACCAAACAGACAAGGATATTATGATGAATTGACATCCATTACAAACAGAGAATGTAACAGGTTGTTACATATAACACAAATATATATCATTCTATGGTTGAACACTGCAGGTCAGTTTGATAAGCGAGAAAATGCATTAAAAAGGGAACAGAGGAAATGCAGGGATTGATATTCTGTGCCATTTAAGAAAGTGGCAGAATGTTCTGTTAATTTGAAAGAGCGCTGTGTGACAACAAAACCCTTGGATATGCTTTGGATATTTATACTAGATGAAAACAGATAGTGAGTACAGCCTAGTCTCCACAGGACAGGACAGGACAAGACAAGACAAGACAAGACAGTGGTAAACAGTAAAGACAGACAGACAGACAGACAGACAGACAGACAGACAGACAGACAGACAGACAGACAGACAGACAGACAGACAGACAGACAGACAGACAGACAGACAGACAGACAGACAGACAGACAGACAGACAGACAGACAGACAGACAGACAGACAGACAGACAGACAGACAGACAGACAGACAGACAGTGGTAAACAGTAAAGACAGACAGACAGACAGTGGTAAACAGTAAAGACAGACAGACATGGTTAAACAGTAAAGACAGACAGACAGATAGACAGTGACTACACAGCCAGATAGACTACACAGATAGACTACACAGCCAAAGTGTTTGCATATGCTATGAGGAGACAGGAAAGGTTTCTGTATTAGATATTATATTAGAGATACTCTTTCACTGGAGTCTTCTACAGATGACAGATTGACAGACACTTCAGATGGACCAATCAGGGACGGACTTGCCACACACACGTCCAAAGGCACAGTGAGCAAGGAAAGTCATTTCCCTCCACAGGGAATAAATAAAATGGGAAAATGGCGAGGCGGCACAAAAATAAAACGCAGATGCGCAAATGCATTCATGTAGAAAATCCCAGCCTTTAATCCAATCCCTCACGCTTTATTAAAACAGAGCGAGAGAGAGAGATAGAGACAGACAGGGACCATGAAGAGACACACACTGACTCACATATCACAACAACAAGCTTTATCCTAGGCCGTGGAGATAGGAGAAAGATCAGAACCATGAAAGAGGTAGATAGAGGCAGTCTCTCTCTCTGTTTCACACACACACACACACACACACACACACACACACACACACACACACACACACACACACACACACACACACACACACACACACACACGTTCTCAAAGTTCGAAAAAAGATATGCCAAGCAGAAAATAACAAATAGCAACTCAGACACAGACACAGCCTTTACTGTGGTCTGAGCAGCCACACCCTCTAGTGTATTCAGGTCAAATCAGACCAAGCCACACCCTCTAGTGACATCAGGTCAAATCAGACCAAGCCACACCCTCTAGTGACATCAGGTCAAATCAGACCAAGCCACACCCTCTAGTGACATCAGGTAAAATCAGACCAAGCCACACCCTCTAGTGACATCAGGTCAAATCAGACCAAGCCACACCCTCTAGTGACATCATGTCAAATCAGACCAAGCCACACCCTCTAGTGAGATCAGGTCAAATCAGACCAAGCCACACCCTCTAGTGACATCAGGTCAAATCAGACCAAGCCACACCCTCTAGTGACATCAGGTCAAATCAGACCAAGCCACACACTCTAGTGACATCAGGTCAAATCAGACCAAGCCACACCCTCTAGTGACATCAGGTCAAATCAGATCAAGCCACACCCTCCAGTGACATCAGGTCAAATCAGACCAAGAGAGACCATGGTGGCTGGTACTTTATGGGGCAGTGTTGAACAGTAGGTCTGGGAATTGCCAAGGACCCTCGATATGTATTGCAATTCGATGTTCCAAACATATTGCTCACTATATATCTGCTGCAGAGAGACAAGAGAGAGACAACGTAAAACTAGTTTGGGAGATAAAAGTGGTCAAAACATGTTGGCTCACCATTTAAAACATTGAAAAGGAAGATGGAGAACAAGCTTTAGGATGAGAAACCCCAGAGTTTACAACATTACATTACATATTAAATGAATTCTATGGTTTTCAACTTGACCATAGATGCAGTAAATGGAAAGCAGACACTGCATTGATCAGATTGGGCACATTCAACAAATCTGTTCCAACAAAGTGGATATTCGTCAAACCCGTCATGATTTATGTATCGTAACAGACCCACAGTGTGGTTACTTAAGTCCGATTTGGATATATTTGGCGGTTTTTGTTGCATACCATGTAGAAGTTGTCCCTGTTTAGGTTCAGAAGAAGTGACTGTTTAATGCTAACTCCCGTTCGTGTAAGCTGGTTAGCATACCTCGCATACAGAAATCATTGATGGTAGTCAGTCGTTTTTTGACTGTAATGCAGTTGATTGGGAACAATGACATGAACATGTGTTGGGGTTGACATTCAAACAAGCATTATACTCCTACATGGTCTGAAAAGCACATTTAAACAAAAGCCTAAATTATAGTAATTTAGAAGACACTCTTACCGAGAGTGACTTACATTTCCATCAGCCCCCCCCCCCCCCCCCCCCCCCCCCGTATTGGTCCCCCGTGGGAATCGAACCCATATCCCTGGCGTTGCAAGCGTCATGATTGGTTGAGTTCGATTTACCTTCTTACCGCATCTATATCGCAATTTTACCTTTTTATTTAACTAGGCAAGTCAGTTAAGAACAAATTCTTATTTTCAATGATGATGTCATAAAGGAGGGTGGGGTGACATGCTAGTTATCTTCAACCTAGGTGACATGTTGGATGCCCCCTGTGACATCATAGACACCTACGGCACAACAGTCCAATCAAACATTCTGAACCCCACAACTCGCCTACCACTGTAGAGAGTAGTTGCCTTTTGAATTTGCTCAGCCAGTTTACTTGATTGAGAGATGGCTTTGTACTCTATCAGCATTCACTTGTTGGTGCATGTAATCTTGGCATTACAACATCTGGACGGCACGGTTTTTCGGGACGCCCTGATAACCCCCATCGGCATTAGGCAGTGGGCCAGCACGCCTCACATTGACCTGAACACCAGCACCATCAACCTCCATCAACAACCCTGGACCAAACAGAACACCAGCGAGACCACAGGACACAGTTTGTACAAGTGCACCGGAGAGGCTTGTGTTATGGTCAGCTTGGAACCACCTGCGACCCGGGTAGCTACAAACAATACTAAACGACTCAGTGGTCTTGTCATTAGAGTGTCCGCCCTGAGATTGGAAGGTCGGGTGGTTTATCCACGGTCGAGTCATACCAAAGACTCTGAAAATGGGACCCGGTGCCTCTCAGCTTGGCACACATTAAGGAGATGGATTCGGGGTAAGGCCCTGCGACAGACTTGTGTCCTATCCAGGGCGGATACATCAAGCTGCCTCATGCTACAGAAACAGGAGATGGGCTCCTGCCCTGTGGGCCATTGTGGCTCGGACAAGGCCACCACCACCCAAACCAGAAACAGTATTGACCAGAAATACAGAGACGTTAGTGCTTTGCACCAGACAACCAGTGGTTCTACGGCCAGCCTCAGAACGCCTCGCACCCGAGTAGCTGAGCTCAGGAGTAGGGAGAGAGCGGGAGCGAGTGAGCTTGTGTGGAAGAAGATGGTGGACGTGATTAATGGGGCAGAAGAGAGGAGGATAGAGGCTGCAGGCTGCATGTTTCTGGCTCTTGGCTGCTGGTTGTATGGCGTGGGCCTGCTGAACACCTTAAGTGTCCGAGGACTACTGCAGGTAATGTGATGTGAAGGAACGATTTGGTGGTATGAGGGGTTCTGAGAAAGGCTTTAGGAACAACATTAGACTAGGTCCAAATAGTGACATTTACCCATCATAGTTAAATATACTGCTGACATTTTACTTACTGTACATGTCACTATAAACACCACAATGTTATCAATACATTTTACCCTGGAGCACGAATTAAAATACGTATTTGTTTTCCTAATGAGACAACGTTAATTTTCTTTCCATAGATAATGGTTGCATTAGAGCTCCGTGGAGATGAACACAAGGAGAGAGGAGCTGAGAGGGAGACAGATGGCTGTAAAGATGCTCAAACAGCCCCCGTGTGGGTGACCCCCCGTGGTTCAACTAAGAAGAGAGCCCGCCGCCGCCGTCGGTCCAACAAGGGGAAACACTGAATAACGTGCCCATATAGGAATAACGTGCCCATACAGGAATAACGTGCCCATACAGGAATAATGTGCCCATTCAGGACATTGTTCGTCTGCATATCATATTTTCTAATAAATAATACTTGTTTTGGCATCATGTGTTTCTCAGTTGTTATTTTGTTATAGGAGTAGTTTGAAGGGGTTTGGAAATGACCACAAAAGGACCATGGAACGTAAAAAGTATAGTAGCCATTTAGAATATGTAAAGCAAAATAACACAGAAAGAAATAACACATTTCAATTGATTTAGAAGACACAGTAGGGGCTTATACTTGCTTATAACAACTAACAATGCATTATTCCTGAACGCGCTAAGTAAAGTTGTATCATCATATACAGCTGAAATAGAAATGAGAGAGAGAACAAGAGAGAGAACGAGAGAGAGAGAGAGAGAGAGAGAGAGAGGTTGTGTGTGCAAGAGAGAGAGAACAAGAGAGAGAGAGAGAGAGAGAGAACAAGAGAGAGAGAGAGAGAGAGAGAAGAAAAGCCTGGACTCTCTGTCAGTTCAGTGAAGCAGAGAGGAAGGGTAACACAAGCTGACATGGAGAGGATTCTTTGGGAGGCACACACAAACACACACACACACACACACACACACAGGAATATACATTTACATACTGAAAATCACACACCCTTCAACATCCACACAGATTGCAAACATCCACACATGTTTGCAATGTGTGTGTGTGTGTGTGTGTGAGCTGAGGCCGTGGGCCTGTGGGAGTCAGCAGAAGGTGAGCACAGATAAGGCTGCATGATTGTGACTGTGTGTCAGAGGGAATCTGCACCGTACACCACACACACTCCCTTCCCTTCTCTCTCTCTCTCTCTCTCTCACCCAATCTCTCTCTGCTGCCGAAGCTGTGCCAGGGTGCTGGGGACAAAGCCTGCGTGCATGCGTGTGTGCGTGTGTGTGTGTGTTGGTCTGAGTCAGACCATGCCCTAGCTGACCCAGGTCTTAGACAGTGATGGTCAGTGGCCACGTCAGGCCTCATTCTGCCCATCCTTCTTAAAGACTGACTGGCCACAAGGCACTGGGCTGGGCTCTGCGTGCTGGCTCACTGAAGCAATGAAGCAATCAGGAAAGGGAAAAGAGGACAGTTGGAAGGACTGCAAAGAAGGAAGTCCACAGGAGCAACACACCTGCAGGCAGCATGGCTGCATTACTAAGCCGACTATTCCTTGTGTGACTACAGAGAGGGAGGGGGAGAGAGGGAAGGTGGAGGGTGAGAGAGGGGGGGGGGGGAGATGAGAGAGAGGGGGGGAGAGGAGAGAGGGAGGGTGAAGGGAGGGTGAGAAGGGAAGGGAGAGAGTGAAAGTAAGAGAGAGATGGGAGAAGAGAGAGGTGGTATGTTTGTATGTGTGTATCGTGATCTCTCTGCTTCCCAGATTACTGCTGCTACATTGTGTTAACACACAGCCATCACAGGTGTATACTAACTGCCAAAGCCAGTTATCTGAACGACCTAAGCGGATGACTATTGACTGTTTGTGTACTTTCCTGTAGTGCTGAGTCAGATGTTCCATGGTTCCCCAGGCAATCTCAAGGGAGGTCTGGCCCCACTGCTGCCCCCTACAGGGTTGGAGTAGAAACACACTGCACCACCATGCCTACAGCAGCCTGCCAGCAGCCAATCAGGGCCAAATCATCTGTGGCCATGGCAAGCGTTGCCGTGCTCTCCGTTGCTATGTAATTATGTGCTGTTTGTATGAGATTTCTGCACCTGAAGTGGGTCAGACTAGTTTTCATGCAGAGATGTGTGTGCATGTGTGTGAGAGAGAGAGAGAGAGAGAGAGAGAGAGAGAGAGAGAGAGAGAGAGAGAGAGAGAGAGAGAGAGAGAGAGAGAGAGAGAGAGAGAGAGAGAGAGAGAGAGAGAGAGAGAGAGAGAGAGAGAGAAATAGAGATAGAATATTCAAGAGTGAGTGATGAGTGTTTGGGAGCAGATTCTCCAGGTTTGTCAGAGTGTTTTCGAGCTGCGTAGGAGGGTCACAAGTAAAGAGAGAGTGGGAGACAGACAGGACTCACCTCTGAACATGTAGCCAGTTTCACTATATATTCAAATCTACGGGGAAAACTTGCACCTCCACTGCAGCCACTGCTGTAGCTACCCCGGAGTGAGCAGGGACCAGAACGATCTAAAGTAACCAGCAATTAATTAGTCAGCCAATTAATGACTTAACTCAGCTTTGTTCTCCTCCCTCTGTGTCCAGCCTCAGGCTAGGGAAGACTATATAGCGCCATGCACACTTCTACACTATACACACTCACATACACACTTGTACACTATACACACTTCCATACACACTTGTACACTATACACACTTCCATACACACTTCTACACTATACACACTTCTACACTATACACACTCACATACACACTTGTACACTATACACACTTCCATACACACTTGTACACTATACACACTTCCATACACACTTCTACACTATACACACTTCCATACACACTTCTACACTATACACACTTCCATACACACTTCTACACTATACACACTTCCATACACACTTCTACACTATACACACTTCCATACACACTTCTACACTATACACACTTCCATACACACTTCTACACTATACACACTTCCATACACACTTCTACACTATACACACTTCTACACTATACACACTTCCATACATACTTCCATACACACTTCTACACTATACACACTTCCATACATACTTCCATACACACTTCTACACTATACACACTTCCATACATACTTCCATACACACTTCTACACTATACACACTTCCATACACACTTGTACACTATACACACTTCCATACACACTTCTACACTATACACACTTCTACACTATACACACTCACATACACACTTGTACACTATACACACTTCCATACACACTTGTACACTATACACACTTCCATACACACTTCTACACTATACACACTTCCATACACACTTCTACACTATACACACTTCCATACACACTTCTACACTATACACACTTCCATACACACTTCTACACTATACACACTTCCATACACACTTCTACACTATACACACTTACATACACACTTCTACACTATACACACTTCCATACACACTTCTACACTATACACACTTCCATACATACTTCCATACACACTTCTACACTATACACACTTCCATACACACTTCTACACTATACACACTTCCATACATACTTCCATACACACTTCTACACTATACACACTTCCATACACACTTCTACACTATACACACTTCCATACATACTTCCATACACACTTCTACACTATACACACTTCCATACACACTTCTACACTATACACACTTCCATACATACTTCCATATACACTTCTACACTATACACACTTCCATACACACTTGTACACTATACACACTTCCATACACACTTCTACACTATACACACTTCCATACACACTTCTACACTATACACACTTCCATACATACTTCCATACACACTTCTACACTATACACACTTCCATACATACTTCCATACACACTTCTACACTATACACACTTCCATACACACTTCTACACTATACACACTTCCATACATACTTCCATACACACTTCTACACTATACACACTTCCATACATACTTACATACACACTTCTACACTATACACACTTCCATACATACTTCCATACACACTTCTACACTATACACACTTCCATACACACTTCTACACTATACACACTTCCATACACAGCTATACAGGTTGAGCCAGTTTAGGAAAATAATCCTGCAGCAACAGGAAATGTGAATTATTATGTAGATTATTATGAATCAACATTTTTGTAGGGGTTTATTTATTATTATTTTGAAAGGAAACTCATGTCTGAAATTTCAATGTGGGAATTACAAACGTCAGAAACCTTTTTACACCTGAAATACAATTCCTGCATTGCAGGAAAGTTCTCCTGCAACAGGGCGATCAAATTAAGATCCTACATCTGTAGCAGCTCTCCATGTTCACATGTCATACTCATTATCACAGCGTCCTCTTAAAAATGTACTGAATGTACTGAACGTATAATGAAACAGGTACAACAGAGTACCGATGCACCTTACTAGGTTATATAATGCAGCTTGACGTGTCATTGGGGGGTAGAACTCATATTCACACTTTGTCAAAAGTGTGCACACTATCATTTCTCTCCTCGGCTGGTAAGGGAGTACAGAGGTGAGCCGCCTCAGAGTGTTATAGTGGAGTAGGGTACTGTACACTCTTAGAAAAAAAGTTTTCGATCTTGAATCAAAAATGGTTCTTCGGCTGTGGGTTCTCAAAGGATGTAGAACCCCTTTCCACAGGGGGTTACACATTGAACCCAAAAGAGTTCCACCTGGAACCACAAAGGGTTCTACCTGGAACTGAAAAGAGTTACCCTATGGGGACAGCCACAGAACCAGAGCCTTTTTTTCGAACAGTGTAGGGGTAGAGTAGGGTCCAGCTGCAGAGTAGTGCAGAAAGTGGGTGGGGTGTCCTACCTGTGTTGCCGTGCTGGACCTTCCCGTTGCTCATCTGTTTGAGTCTCTTCTGGTGAGACTTGCCGTTGTAGTGTATCTGGGCCTGGGCTGGGGAGTTGAGCTGGATGTTACACACGTCACACACTGTGTAACTGCGCTGTTTCCTCTCCCTCTTGGGCCTGCTGTGGTCAGACGAGGGCAGGGCACCCCCAACTGGTCCTGGCTGCTCCCCCAGGACTACGCCCTCCTCCTGGGGGTCACAGCACACCTCGCTGTCCACAGTCAACCCCATCCCCACTCCTAACCCGCTCCTGTCCTCCTCCATCTCTAACACTGAGGGTGGGCTGAACGGACGCTTCCTTCCTGGGAGAGGAGAGAAGGATCTGTTATTTATGGTGCCGTTAACCTTCTCTTTTGACAGGTAACTTGACAGGGAACACATTCCCATTCACTGCAATGACACGGTGAAGAGTTGCAAGGAAGAGGAGAGCGAAGAGGGGAGAGAAGAGGGCAGAGATGAGAGAGAACAGAAATGTAGAAAGAGAGGAGAGGAGAAAGAGAAGAGATCGAGATGAGACACACCAGAAAGGATGAGAGAGAAGGTGCCGAGAACAGACCAGCGGGGGTAAGAGGTCAGAGGTGAAGGATCAGGGCCAGTCCCAGGCTTATGTCCAGCGCCAGTGGATTAGAGAGGCAGTGCTCTGTGAGTCTGAGGTGCCCAGTGTCACAGTGATATAACAGTGTGTTAGAGTACAGACATGTGCTGGGAACAATGGAGCCCTCCCGAAATGATTCTCCCCTGCCCTCTGTGTCTCTGCACAAAGCCCCCCTGTTAAAGCCAATAGCCCATAAAAGACAGGGGCGTAATAAGAACTCTGATTCAGACGGTTCGGTGTAGGTGGGTGAGGCATCTGATCCTAGGCCTGTCTGAAGTAAAGCCCTGGCTGTCAGTACCCACACACCCTCGCAGAGACATACACTGAGTGTACAAAACATGAAGAACACCTGCTCTTTCCATGACATAGACTTGACCAGGTAAATCCAGGTGAAAGCTATGGTCCCTTATTGATGTCACTTGTTAAATCCACTTCAAAATCGGTGTAGATGAAGGAGAGACAGGTTAAAGAAGGATTTTTAAGCCTTGAGACAGTTGAGACATTGTGTATGTGTGTGTGTGTGTGTGTGCCATTCAGAGGTGAATGAGGATGACAAAATATTTAAGTGCCTTTGAACGGGGTATGGTAGTAGGTGACAGGCGCACCGGTTTGAGTGTGTCAAGGATTGCAATGCTGCTGGGTTTTTCATGCTCAACAGTTTCCCGTGTGTATCAAAAACGGCACAACGCCTAACGGACATCCAGCCAACTTCACAGAACTATAGGAAGCATTGGAGTCAATATGGGGCAGTATCCCTGTTGAACCCTTTCAACACCTTGTAGAGTCCATGCCTGGACGAATTGAGGCTGTTCTGAGGGCAAAAGGGTGGTGTTCTTAATGTTTGTCTACTCATTGTACATCCCCACACACAGACACTGTACACACAGACACCCATACACACCCACATGAACACTCACTACCTATGGACTACCCAATCCCCTACTAATCATAGATTGTATAACAACATAGGAGGCCGTGCAGTTCAGTACGGCACCACTGGGGGGAGACAGAGTGCTATGCTCGGATTATCTGAGGAGCATGCTGTGCTGTCAGTCAAGCTGCTTCACTCAGAGTGACTACACGCCTGCTTGCTGTGCTAGCCTGCTATTACAAAGGCTCTAACAGTAGGTCTGTCTGTAGTCTGTCTGACTCTGTACCACTGTCTGTCCACTCTGTGCTAAGGAATGAGATAGGAGCAAATAAGGTCAAAAAAATGGTTGAATCAACATCGTTTCGAAGTAATTTCAACCCAAAAATTAAATGTGATGACCTAGTCATTTCAACCCAAAAATGCAATGTGATGTCGTTGAATCAAGGTAGAAAACTGACCGGATTTGCAAAAAGTAATCAACGTAAGGGAATTTTGTATTTTTTTCAACAATTATTTGACCTTTTAACCTAAATCCAATGGCAGGGAAAAAAATGTTGGTTGATTACATGTTGAATTCACTTTACTTGACAACTCAACCAAATGTAAATCAAAACTAGACATTGAACTGACTCTGCCCAGTGGGACACTTTTTTAGCATGGTTTTTATGTAATCCGTTCCCTGTTAAAAATAGCAGGTGCAAACTTAGCACAGGTAGTAAGTATTGGTACATCTGGCCTTGTATGAGTTAAGTCTGAGGCATTTGTAAGACCAGTGCATTGTACCAATCGTTACAGAAACACAACACAAACTGTCCTATGAAAGAGGTGCGAACCCTTTTGGCTCTAGTGAATAATTATATCAGAAAAACAGAACAGAAAAAGGATTTTCCCAGACAGATAAATGCTATGTGATTTAAAAAGGCTGCCTGAACACATCTCAACACTTATGGTACACGTGGGGGGTGGGGGGGGTTCTCTCCTTCAGACTAGATCCACACAGAGAGAGAAAAGACCTGTGTTTGTTTATTCCCTCCCCTCCTACTCTCTCCTGCCATAAATACATGAAAAGGCAGCTCTATAGAATCCCTTCGATGGATTGAGACGTCAACATGTGAAAAGCCCCCTGAAAGCCTCTTGCCTACGCCTACATGTATTTCGGTACTGGATACCCACAAACCACTCACACACACACCCAATCCTTGGAGACATACACACTTAAACCTCTAAAACACACACACACACACACATCCCCCCGCTCTCACATACATCGCACACGCGCACACACACACACACACACACACATTAGAGGAGGTATGAAAGCTGCTATTCACATTGCCAATCTGGGAGCACTCAAAGACTCCATCAGATGTTTTCTCAAAAAGCTTTGAGTGTTGGCCATTCGAGGCAGCCAATAAAGGGTCCTTATACCACACGACCCAAACACCCCTGCCAAACTACCAAGCATCCCTCACTCCATTGAAAAAAAAAGACTTAAAAAAGCTATACATTATTCATTCATAAACACATTGTACAGTACAGTCTTTCCCACACCATGCCACAAAGCGGAAGCAGTGTATGTCAAGGCTGGCACTGCCCGTTCTCCCCCTGCCACCCTCTGCCCCTCAGCCAGCATTCATCCCTCTCTACACAGCAGGCGCTACAGCCTCACACACTGCATAGGGCTGCAGTAAGAACATCTTCGGGCCTCTCCCACCTAATATCTCACACTGAAACAAATGTCTTTGGTCCTTGAGGGCCACCACCCGGTAGATTATTTTCAGGGGCCACAGATTGTGTTAGAGCTGCCCTCTAACATTCTTTCCCACACCATCTACTCCTGCTAACATGACCATGCAAGAAGAATAGGAGCAGGAAGACAAGTGGGTGATCCCTGAACACTGAACACCTCCAACAGCTGAATGTTAGAGGGCAGCTCTAACACAATCTGTGGCCCCTGAAAATAATCTACTGGGTGGTGGCCCTCAAGGACCAAAGACATTTGTTTCAGTGTGAGATATTAGGTGGGAGAGGCCCGAAGATGTTCTTACTGCAGCCCTATGCAGTGTGTGAGGCTGTAGCGCCTGCTGTGTAGAGAGGGATGAATGCTGGCTGAGGGGCAGAGGGTGGCAGGGGGAGAACGGGCAGTGCCAGCCTTGACATACACTGCTTCCGCTTTGTGGCATGCCCCCCCCCCCTCCTAGCGATCATCTATCACGGAGCTGATCTCTCGCTGAATGACCCGGGCTCACCCGGCATAGCGGCTCAGCAATTAAACCTCTATTTACGAGCCTGTCCCTGCTGTCCAGTGAGCCTGAAATACTACCACCCTGGAGAAGGAGGAGGGAGGAGTAGCCCTCCCCACATCCAGCCCAAGGCTCCCCTCTCTGGGCATGGAGTAGGGGCACAGGCCCTTCCTGCCTGGTGCAATCAAAACCCGGCCTCCAAGTAGACCCACACAAACACAGGAGGCATGTCAGCACCTCTTAAATTACCCTGAGGAGAGCAGAGAGCACGGAGAACATGGTGAACACACCCTACTACACACACTCTCACAAATAGAAACGTTTGACCTCCACTTCGCTTCTGCATGAATAAGTAGTAAGTAGTACGCAATTCAGCAAACATCACAAACAAACACATCCATTCAGACACCGCCAAAAACAACCAGCCAGACACACCCCCTTTGCCCAAAACACTTAGGGTGACCTCAACTACAAATAAAAACAACAATTCCTGCCTGCAGAGAGACACACACAAGCACCCCCACCCCCCTCACACACACACACCCACCCCCTCACACACGCACCCCCACCCCCTCACACACGCTTGCATACAAGAGTCATATTAGCTTGAGAAACATGAGAATGTCTCCACATAAGCACCATGCCACCCCACCCGCCTGTCTCCCATCCTCTACCAGCCATGTCAATAGTTGAACATTTAACAGTCCTGTCCATTTAGCATCCACTGCTGTTTGTGTTAGACTAGAGCCAGATAATAACCACGTGTGATGTTTAAGGAGGACATTTCAATAAGGATGAGGAGGTGACTCTGCTATGGGAAGCAGACTCTTAAAGTGGCAATCTGCATTCATTTTCGCGGACGTATAAATGAATGATATGTACCCATTGAGTCTTACAGAATATATCTTATAAATGAGTTAAATGTTTACATTGATTCTTAAAGAATAAAACTTATACTGTAAATGCGTCATCAGCTTAGTTCAACAGTCGTACCCCACCAGAAGCCAGAATACAAGCTTGTTTCACTCCAATGTTTGTAAACAAACACTATATGGCCTCAAAACAGTGTTAAAACTATAATTTTGATATCATGGATGGTCAGTCCTTTCATACATAGCGCTGTCTATGAGAGTGGTAACATTTCTCCAGCCCCATCCCTCAACTTTTTACCGAAACAGGGAGGCACATTCTTTGTCATTGTTTCAACTACGGATTGCTGCTTTAAGGCCATCATCGTCACACGGCCGTCCACATGGTCAACTACATTAGCGTCTTCAACATCTCTGTGAAACATTTCACGGTACGCATGCAATGAGACAGAGAGACAGAGAGACAGAGAGACAGAGAGACAGAGAGAGAGAGAATATAATATGACATTTGTAATGTCTTTATTGTTTTGAAACTTCTGTATGTGTAATTTTACTGTTAATTTTTATAGTTTATTTCACTTTTGTATATTATCTACCTCACTTGCTTTGGCAATGTTAACACATGTTTCCCATGCCAATAAAGCCCCTTGAATTGAATTGAATTGAATTGAGAGAGAGAGAGAGAGAGATGGACACAGAGAGAGAGAGAACGAAAAGGAGAGAGAGGTTGACAGATTCAAAAGGCAGTGGTATGACGAGGCGTGTTGTCATTCCAGCTCGTCTGTAACAGGCCTGAGGCGTGTTGTCATTCCAGCTCTTCTGTAACAGGCCTGAGGCATGTTGTCATTCCAGCTCGTCTGTAACAGGCCTGAGGCGTGTTGTCATTCCAGCTCGTCTGTAACAGGCCTGAGGTGTGTGATGTCTGCAGTCTCTGTGCTCTCCCGGTGTAACACTGGAAATCCAAGCATACGCTCCTCTAATGAGCATAGTAATAATTAACACAGGTAACTCTGTTCAGTCCTTGTTGAAAGAGAAATAACTCATGTTAATGCCAGAGGATAGTTGGGAGGTGAAACAGAGAGAGACAGTTTGTGCTTGTTGCCTGGCGACCCAAAGCCAGTGGAACAAAGTCAATAAAAAAGCAGTCCCACATGAATTGATGCTCTGTTTCTGATCTCTGTTTACAGATGTCATTTGGCTCAGTGAAAGTCAGGCCACTCACAGTTGCTCAGCCTGTGTGTGTGTATGCAAGCCAACCGACCGTTACACAGCAGGAAATTCAAACAGCATCTTTCTGATTGTATCAATGCACTGAATGTTGACTGGGAGGGTGTGTGTGTGTGTGTGTGTGTGTGTGTGTGTGTGTGTGTGTGTGTGTGTGTGTGTGTGTGTGTGTGAGAGACAACTTCCATTCTAATCTGCAAAACAATCTTTCACATTACTCACTTCCACATCATTCATCAATCACAGCCCACTATCAACTGAGACACCATGATGATCACCAGGCTGTTAGGGGGAATATCTTGTTACCACCAGACAGTCTCTCTGGCTAGGCCACAGAGCAGGACTCTGTCCCCTTCGTCTGCTGCTGCTGGTGCCTGCTCCTCAGTCAAACTCACAAACATGTTCATTAGGAATTCTAACCACGCACACAGCCAGCCAAGCAGTTTACCTTTCTTTCCTCCTCCTCTCTCTCTCTGTCTGTTTCTCCCTCCCTCGCTCTCTGCCTCTCTCAGACTGATAGAAGTCTCCGGCACCGGTATACAAGCCCTCAGGAGAGCTGTGGCTTTTGTGTGCGTTTGTATTTGAGTACGTTTTAAACTGTGTGTGAGTGTGTGTCAGAGGAGGCTGGTGGGCGGAGCTATAGGAGAATGGGCTCGTTGTAAGGAACTACTGGAATGGTATCAAACACATCGAACATATGGAAACTACATGTTTGACTCCGTTCCAGCCATAACAATGAGCTTGTCCTCCAGTGGAGGCTCCTCAGTGGAAGAAGGGGAGGACCATCCTCCTCAGGAAATTTCATAAATATAAAAATAGTGAAACATTTAAAAAAGTTATCCTTTTTAGATAAAACTACACTAAATATATTCACGTCACCAAATAATAGATTAAAACACACTGTTTTGCAATGAAGGTCTACAGTAGCATGAACAGCACTCTGTGATGTAGCACCATGGTGTAGCCAGAGGACAGCTAGCATCCATCCTCCTCTGGGTACATTGACATCAATACAAAAACCTAGGAGCCTCATGGTTTTCATCCCCTTCCATAGACTTACACAGTAATTATGACAACTTCCAGAGGACATCCTCAAATCTATCAGAGCTCTTGCAGCATGAACTGACATGTTGTCCACTCAATCAAAGTAGTGAAAGCATAAGCTACAGCTAGCTAGCACTGCAGTGCATCAAATATGGTGAGTAGTTGACTCAAAGAGAAAGACGATAGTTAAACAGTTTTGAGCAAATTCATTTCTTCCAAAATGAAGGAGGAGAGAGAGAGAGAGAGAGAGAGAGAGAGAGAGAGAGAGAGAGAGAGAGAGAGAGAGAGAGAGAGAGAGAGAGAAAAACAGAGAGAGAGAGAGAGAGAGAGAGAGAAAGACAGAGAGAGGAGACAAATCACTCTTGGATCTGAATCCCTATGAATGATCACGCCTAGTTTAAGGGCTTGACTCATCCCTTAGGAGGTAGGTGTGTGTGTGTTGGGCAGGAATATTTCACAGTATATTTTTTTCACTTTCTCTTTCACTTACTTAGCTAGAATCTAATGCAGTTAGCTAGTTCAGCCTACTCAAACTGTATGACCGCTGTACATCAACTGCACCACCCTCAAACCCAGAGGGTAGTGCGGTCTGCACAACACATCACTGGGGGCAAACTACCTGCCCTCCAGGACACCTACAACACCCGATGTCACAGGAAGGCCAAAAAGATCATCAAGGACAGCAACCACCCGAGCCACTGCCTGTTCACCCCGCTATCATCCAGAAAGCGAGGTCAGTACAGGTGCATCAAAGCTGGGACCGAGAGACTGAAAAACTATCTCTAGGCCATCAGACTGTTAAACAGCCATCATTAACATAGAGAAGCTGCTGCCAACATACAGAGTCAAATCTCTGGCCACGTTAATAAATATACGTTATAATGGTATCACTAGTCACCTTAAATAACACCACATGTTAATGTTTATATATTCTACATTACTCATCTCATATGTATATACTGTATTCTATACATCTACTGCATCTAGCCTATGCCGCATGATCATCGCTCAACCATATATTTATATGTACATATTCTTATTCATCCCTTTACATTTCTGTGTATAAGGTAGTTGTTGTGAATTTGTTAGATTACTTGTTAGATATTACTGCATTGTCAGAACTAGAAGCACAAGCATTTCGCTACACTCTCATTAACATCTGCTAACCATGTGTATGTGACCAATACAATTTGATTTGATTTGAAACACCCGGCTCAAACAGAGAGTGTTGGATAGCTATGGCTATGGCTATCCAACACTGGAACTCTTCCAAGTCAAGGTAACCTTTTGGTTATATTAATTCATTGCCACCGGGCCATCCGGTGTAACTGCTAAGCTGCTTTCTGCTGACTGTACACTGTACTGAATGATTGTATCAGGTTTACTAAAGTGTTAGTTGTAGTAGCTATGTTGACTATGACGTGACAACGATGTAGGCTGTGTGCAGTTAGCAGTCATGATATGAAGGTTTGGCTTGGTCACAGACAGCTGATGTGTTGTGCACCAAAGTCCACACGCTAAGGGAAAATGTGAGAGGGGGCGAGAGCGTAGATAGTTGTGAGAAGGAATTATATATTCAATGAGCTGTTTGTATGTGGCTGCTATGAAGGGGAACTGTGTTTACGTGTGATCAGGGGTGTATTCATTACGCTGATTCTGTTGAAAAACGTTTTTTAAGTGGAAGCAAACAGAACAAAATAGGGGTAAACATCGGAATTTGTCCAATCGAAACTCTCGTTTGCAACTGTTGGACTAATGATTACACTCTAAATCAGGTAGATACAGGCAAGAGTGTGCAAGGCGTTATTGAATGTGCCACACTCTGTCACCTTGATTACTGAATATTCTCTCAACCTGTGCACCTACACTGTAAACATTAATTCGTAGCCTACACTCTTAGAAAAAAAGGTGCTATCTAGAACCCTTTTAGGTTCAAGGTATAACCATTTTCACAAAGGGCTCTACATTTAATTCAAAAGAGTTTTCCTTGGAACCAAGAAGGGTTCTCCTATGTGGACAGTCAACAAACTCTATTTTTCTAAGAGTGTAAGTTGTAGCAACCTCCTGATGGGTACAGGGAAAATGATAGCATCATGTAGTAGCCTAAACCTTTCGATGTTACATTGAGCTGGGTGAATGGGAATATGAATGACAGTCCTCCAATATGCTGTAACAGAAATAAGGCCATGTCCATGAAAAATAATCATCCTCCCTCGTCTTAAACGTCATCGACAGCCACCGCAGTCCTCCTATAGGTCTTCCCACCAGCCTCCTCCGGTGTGTTTGTATATGTGTGATTGTGCGCATGCCAGTGTTTGTATGAGAGAGCGAGCGACATTAGATGGCCACCTATGGCAGCAGATTGACCAAGGCTGCATTTTTCTGAGCTAAACTGACTGAGACGCTCCTCCAACAACAACACATAAAACCTCACATAATTTTGGCCAAAAAAACCAAAAACAATTTCTCTCAACCAGTGGCATTTGGGCTTTTTAGGTGAGCGCTGATGCCGCCCTGTGATAAGCAGTGCCAACTTTGTCAAAGGCAGGGGCGCAAAATATTTATCTTGTCCATTCCCAGCACGGCTCTCCAGGGTGCTGTTGGAGAGATGCATCGCTGCGGCGCTGCACCAACGTTCCGTCCAAAAATTATCTAACAGAAATCATGTAGCAGATATTGCTTGTGGTTGAAAGAGCATACAGTGTAGCCTGGCTGGAGATAAAATGTACTACAATGTAATAATGAGAGACTTTTTTTTACATCATGCCGGTTTCTCCGATCAAATAGCCAAACCTCAACGGCGCCAAATCAAATAGAAAATGCTCTGACACGTTAACAAAACAACACGTCCTAAAACCAGGACAGGTCAAAGTGAAATGGACAATACGGAATGGACAATCAGGCTACTCACAACTGCTGTCCAGGAGTTTCATCCCGTGGGCTAAATTGTCAAGATCAGTGGTTTCAAGTTTGTATATGTCATGTTTTTACGAGCTGATCATAGCGAAAAAGAAAAGACTTCTGCATTTCAAGCTGTGTAAACACATGGGCTCAGGATAACTCCTCCTGATGAAGTTGGGAAGCTGATATTCAGAGCTTAAAACACAAATGGATTAGTCACAGGAAGCATGACTAATAAAGCCAATGCAACAGCCTGTTTTACAAATAGTGGGCCTACCACATGGATGGGCATTCATAAAATTCCTTTGTGGGTCGACATGGTAGGTTACACCCCAGTAAGCACGAAGGTTACACCCCAGTAAGCACGAAGGTTACACCCCAGTAAGCACAAAGGTTATACCCCAGTAAGCACGAAGGTTACACCCCAGTAAGCACGAAGGTTACACCCCAGTAAGCATGAAGGTTACACCCCAGTAAGCACGAAGGTTACACCCCAGTAAGCACGAAGATTACACCCCAGTAAGCACGAAGGTTACACCCCAGTAAGCACGAAGGTTACACCACAGTAAGCACGAACCAACACCGACATCTTTTGGATGTCTTTTTTTGGCCCTGTCTGGATTGAAGGTATTTTTTTGGTGCAGTCCGGACCGGCCTTAATTTCCACGTCCACAGACCAAATTTGAACCAATCATAAACGTCTATTCAACTTTCATTCAGAACCGAACATGAACCTGATTTCAACGTCCGGAAAATACGTATTTTAGATGTCTTTTCAATGCCATTTTGTCTCACCTAGGGCGGCAGAACGGCCAGGACCGGCCCCGGAGAGAGATCATGTGTAATAAACAGTGTATGACAGCATATGTGTACACAGGCTACATGTTCTGCATACAGTATGTGTATAGCAGTGTATCGATGTATTAGCATAGTGAAGGAGAAGAGAGAGACACGTTGACCTGGTTGAGACAGCTGAGACTAACGACCCCAGAAACAACCTCAACGCCCACACAGCACTCAGCAGACAGGAGTTAGGGGGAGTTAAAAAAGAGGCTGTGAATTTAGAGATAACATGAAGTGTAGTTTTGTTAGATAAAATCCTTTTTCATATCATAAAAAGGTCCATATGGCGCGATCTATTTTGTATTTCCACTCGTTCAATTTGCAAAGAAAGGAGTCTGTGAAAATGTAACCCTTAACGCTGTTTCAACCAGTCAAATCACATTCATATTTCTTCCTCAGAGATCCTAGAACGTAACCAGATTTCACTATATCATTAGGAGTGTAGTATATCTTATAGGACACCAAATTTGGTCAGAGAGCGACGCCTTCATGGCGCGTCAATGACACGGGCGGTCTTCACTTGATTGACTGTAAATAAGCACCAATCGGGGTCAAACAAAGCTAGCTAGATAGCCAATGAGCTGGGCTTTATGGGAGTATGGAAACCACGTATCTTTCGCAAAATGTTGCTGCTAACGTTGTGTGACAGCAAGCCTTTCCCTTTGGACAAAAATGACAATAATATGGAGAGTTATGAAGATATGAAAAGTGGGTGTTTTGCAAATGTTGAACTTACAAAGTGGCTACTAATACTGGAAAAGCTAAATCAAAGTCCAAGTATACAGATTTGACGATATTCTTGCAGAGAAATGCAATGTAGGGGCCTCCCGGGTGGCGCAGTGGTCTAGGGCACTGCATCGCAGTGCTAGCTGTGCCATCAGAGACTCTGGGTTCGCGCCCAGGTTCTGTCGCAGCCAGCCGCGACTGGGAGGTCCGTGGGGCGACGCACAATTGGCCTAGCGTCATCTGGGTTAGGGAGGGTTTGGCCGGTAGGGATATCCTTGTCTCATTGTGCACTAGCGACTCCTGTGGTGGGCACAGTACACGCCCCAGGTCGCCTGGTGCACAGTGTTTCCTCCGACACATCTCCAACACATTGGTGCGGCTGGCTTCCGGGTTGGATGCGCGCTGTGTTAAGAAGCAGTGCGGCTTGGGTTGTGTTTCGGAGGATGCATGGCTTTCGACCTTTGTCTCTCCCAAGCCCGTATGGGAGTTGTAGCGATGAGACAAGATAGTAACTACTACCAATTGGAAAGGGGGTAAAAAAATAAAAATAAAAATTAATTAAATAAAGAAAAATGTAATGTAAATGTCTCCTTCACAATTTGCCCAAATGTACAGTGAGGGAAAAAAGTATTTGATCCCTTGCTGATTTTGTACGTTTGCCCACTGACAAAGAAATGATCAGTCTATAATTTTAATGGTAGGTTTATTTGAACAGTGAGAGAGAATAAAAACAAAGAAATCCAGAAAAACGCATGTCAAAAATGTTATAAATTGATTTGCATTTCAATGAAGATAATAAGTATTTGACCCACTCTCAATCAGAAAGATTTCTGGCTCCCAGGTGTCTTTTATATAGGTAACGAGCTGAGATTAGGAGCACACTCTTAAAGGGAGTGCTCCTAATCTCAGCTTGTTACCTGTATAAAAGACACCTGTCCACAGAAGCAATCAATCAGATTCCAAACTCTCCACCCTGGCCAAGACCAAAGAGCTCTCCAAGGATGTCAGGGACACGATTGTAGACCTACACAAGGCTGGAAGGGGCCACAAGACCATCGTCAAGCAGCTTGGTGAGGAGGTGACAACAGTTGATGCGATTATTCGCAAATGGAAGAAACACAAAAGAACTGTCAATCTCCCTCGGCCTGGGGCTCCATGCAAGATCTCACCTCGTGGAGTTGCAATGATCATGAGAATGGTGAGGAATCAGCCCAGAACTACACTGCCCTGTTTTTTTTTTGTATATCTACTGGTTTTGTAAGTCTAGGGATATGTATGTCTATGGTGGCCTGAATTGGTTCCCAATCAGAGGCAGCTGTTTATCATTTTCTCTGATTGGGGATCATATTTAGGTAGCCATTGCCATAAGGTATTTGTGGGTTCTTATTCTACGTTTAGTTGCCTGTCTGCACATCTCATATTATTTGCACATTTTGTTAGTTTGTTCAGTGTTCTTTCTTAATTAAAGAAGAATGTATGCATATCCCACTACGCCTTGGTCTCCTCCATACAACAGCCGTGACAACAGTAAGCATCACATATGTGAATATTGTGCACAAGTATACAGATGTTGTTCATGTTTTCCTTCCTGCTATATTCTGCGATTGACTGTTTTGACCCAGCCAGACCAAAATCTTTGCCAAACCCGGCCTGTCTTCTGGAAGGCTTGTCCTCTCCTCTCCCTGCGGGCCAAGGCCCTGGTCAAGCTAAAGTTAGCCCAGCAGTTGAGACAGAATTCCCCACATTCTCTCCCCACCACAGGCTCACCCAGCTGGGGGCCGAGACAACCAGCCACCACTACCACTGCTGGGAGGGGTTCCATACTACAGCAAAATATACACATAGGAAAACACACAGATATTCAGAAACGGCCACAAACAGATGTGCACTAATCCACTCCACACATGAACATGCGCACACACACACACATGCAAACACACACACACTAACACTAGAGGTCTGGTGGTATCCAGATGTTCATACTGTCATACCATTTCTGTACCATACTGTGGTATTAGGGGGGACGCACAAAACAATTTAGACAGAAGGGATCTGGAACTAGGAGTGGATTGAATATATCTGCTGTAACCAGAATCCTGACATCTGGCCACTTAGCCAACAAGTTAGCAAACCAAATGCATAGCTGGAGCTCTGAGCTGGATATCATTTACTTGACACGCCTTAGATGTGTGCCCCCCCCCCCCCCCCCCAAAAAAAGCACAATTGTATTGACAATCATACCATCAGTATTTCAAAATACCCCGGGACACGGTGTAAATCAGTATATCACCCAAGCCTCACACACACACACACACACACACACACAGTGCCAACACACTGTCAATGACACTGACTCAACTCCAGCCACTTTAATAATGGGAATTGATGGGAAATTATGTAAATATATCACTAGCCACTTTAAACAATGCTACCTTATATAATGTTACTTACCCTACATTATTCATCTCATATGCATATGTATATACTGTACTCTGTATCATCGACTGCATCCTTATGTAATACATGTATCACTAGCCACTTTAACTATGCCACTTTGTTTACATACTCATCTCATATGTTATACTGTACTCGATATCATCTACTGTATCTTGCCTATGCTGCTTTGTACCATCACTCATTCATATATCCTATGTACATATTCCTTATCCCCTTACACTGTGTATAAGACAGTAGTTTTTTTGGAATTGTTAGTTAGATTACTTGTTCGTTATTACTGCATTGTCGGAACTAGAAGCACAAGCATTTCACTAAACTCGCATTAACATCTGCTAACCATGTGTATGTGACAAATAAAATTTGATTTGATTTGACACACACACACCCCTCCTTTCGATCTCCCCATTAGCAATCCTAAAGGTTAGACACTGGAGATGCTACAACGATGACTCCGAGACTCATCTAGGAGGTGTTTATTGGATGTCCTGGTTATAGCTGCTCCCCTCTGGCCTCCTCCTAAACACCATCTGTCTGGGGTAACATAAGACAAAGTCCTTACCATCACACAGCAGCCCCTGTGACAACTATATCAGCATGAATCATGTTCTTCTGTCTCTAACTAGACAGGCTGGCTGCTCCAACTGCTAGCCTTAACCTCAGCAGTGGGAGACACATGAGCAATGGAAGATCTTTGTCAGGATTTGCCACTTTGGATTTGAAATGATGCAATGACTATAATGTTAAAGTGCAGACTGTCAGCTTTAATTTGAGGGTATTTTCATCCATATCGGGTGAACCGTGTAGAAAAATTACAGCCATTTTTGTAAATGTTCCCACCATTTTAGGAGACCAAAAGTATTGGGACAAATTCACTTATATGTGTATTAAAGTAGTCAAAAGTTTAGTATTTGGTCCCATATTCCTAGCATGAAATGACTACATCAAGCTTGTTCGATGCATTTTCTGTTTGTTTTGGTTGTTTCAGATTATTTTGTGCCCGATAGAAATAAATGGTAAATAATGTATTGTCATTTTGAGACACTGATTGTAAATAAGAATAGAATATGTTTCTAAACACTTCTACATTAATGTGGATGCTACCATGATTACTGATATTCCTGAATGAATCTTGAATATTGACGAGTGAGAAAGTTAGACGCACAAATGCTAACCTCCCCTGTTATTGTAATGGTGAGAGGCTAGCATGTCTTGGGGGTATGATATTTGTGCGTCTAACTTTCTCACTCATCATTATTCATGTTATATACTGTATCATTTCAAATACAATGTGCTGGAGTACAGAGCCAAAACAACAACTAAAGTCCCAATACTTTTGGATGTCACTGTAGGTTGGTGAGGTGTCACACATTATGTGACACAGCTAGAGGATTGCTACGTGTGTTGGGAACATAACAGAAGGGGTCTGGCTCGGGTGGCGTGACTGTGGAAGAGCAGAGAGAGAGAGAAGGAAGGATTGCCTAAGGACAGAACAGAGGAAGGAGCTGGGGTTGGGCACAGGTGCATCTCTATTTTCTGACAACGCCTCTTCTCACACACACACACACACACACTGTTATTTTGTCTTATGAAACTAACCTCACCGTGAGACGGCAACGGTCGCCAGGGACACCGCGGGCCACCTCATCTAGTCCAGTCCAGCTGGTAACATCCAGCGGGACAGAGGAGAAGAGCAGACATCCCCTCACACAGCCGGTTATAGTGGATATAGACCATGTCTAATGGAGGAATCCAGAGGGCTTTGGTTACACACTATATAGACCCAGAGAATTCACACTGGCCTGAACACACACAGTCAACACAGTTGGGATAGAGATGGAGAGATAATGATCCAGCCATCAACCATCTGATAGACCCTCTTCATCAAAGACCCTCTTGTCTTCTCAATCACAACACAGCCATTGGTCCCAGTACATTACATCACAGTGGCCTTATTAGTCAGCCCTTCTGTTCTCTTACTATAGGTCTCTTAGTGTTTCCAGGCAGGTGCACTTCAGAGTCCAGTCCCTCCACACGTCTCAGTCTGGGTGCTAATGGTCGTGGTGGTGCTGATGGTCGTGCTGATGGTGCAGATCAGGGGGAGCTAGCTAGAGGAGAGGGATGGAGCTCCAGGCCTCATAGGTCATCGGCTAGACGTGTCCCCTTGCAGAGAGCTCTCATCACGGCTGCGTCATAAACACCATGCATCAAAGGCACCAGCGCTGTCACCAACCGGCCAGCACATGCAGTACTCTACTACTACTAGAGGTCAGAGAGCAGTGGAAATATCATACATAGCCCCCCCTCTCTCCCCCTCTCGTTCTCACTTTCCCTATCTCTCTCCCCTACCCCTCCTGTCTCTGCCTTTCTCTCCACAGGTCCACAGTCCAAACCATATCTTCTTTCCTCTGATTATGCTCTACAGGAATGGATGTCTACACTGTCTACACTAAAGGTATCCATTCCCTGGAGATGGTCAATAGACCCATGGTGACACATGTAGTAATCCCCTTCAGTGTATAGATAGTAATGGACATCCAAGCAGACTTAGATGGTGAGGTGGGAATTCAACTGTTTCAACGATTCTCTGATGTCATAGTTTGCCGTCAGGAAGACAAGACAGAGAACCGTCTGGAAACATTATGAGATCTAAACATGTACAGGAGTAGAACGCAGTTAGAATGTCTTCTGATTTTCTTTAGGAATGTTAAATAAGAAAAATTAAATTTTCAGGCCAGTTAGTTCATACTAGCAACACGCACAACCACCAAAACAGGCAGGTAAATTCAGAGCATTTAAGACAACCCAAGCCAAGGAGAAATCACCTTAAATCTACAGTTTTATATAGAGCCATAGCTGAATGAAACTCTTTACCAATCCATATTTCTCAGGCAAAAAGTAAATCCACCTTCATGAAAAAAATAAAAGAACATTTAACGCGATAGACCATATGACTGGACAGGAAATAGACCATATGACTGGATAGGACATAGACCATATGACTGGACAGGAAATAGACCATATGACTGGACAGGAAATAGACCATATGACTGGACAGGACATAGACCATATGACTGGACAGGACATAGACCATATGACTGGACAGGACATAGACCATATGACTGGACAGGAAATAGACCATATGACTGGACAGGACATAGACCATATGACTGGACAGGAAATAGACCATATGACTGGACAGGACATAGACCATATGACTGGACAGGACATAGACCATATGACTGGACAGGAAATAGACCATATGACTGGACAGGACATAGACCATATGACTGGACAGGAAATAGACCATATGACTGGATAGGACATAGACCATATGACTGGACAGGAAATAGACCATATGACTGGACAGGAAATAGACCATATGACTGGACAGGACATAGACCATATGACTGGACAGGACATAGACCATATGACTGGACAGGACATAGACCATATGACTGGACAGGACATAGACCATATGACTGGACAGGACATAGACCATATGACTGGACAGGAAATAGACCGTATGACTGGACAGGACATAGACCGTATGACTGGACAGGAAATAGACCGTATGACTGGACAGGAAATAGACCGTATGACTGGACAGGAAATAGACCGTATGACTGGACAGGAAATAGACCATATGACTGGACAGGAAATAGACCATTTGACTGGACAGGAAATAGACCATATGACTGGACAGGAAATAGACCATATGACTGGACAGGAAATAGACCATATGACTGGACAGGAAATAGACCATATGACTGGACAGGACATAGACCATATGACTGGACAGGAAATAGACCATATGACTGGACAGGAAATAGACCATATGACTGGACAGGACATAGACCATATGACTGGACATGAAATAGACCATATGACTGGACAGGACATAGACCATATGACTGGACAGGAAATAGACCATATGACTGGACAGGAAATAGACCATATGACTGGACAGGAAATAGACCATATGACTGGACAGGAAATAGACCATATGACTGGACAGGACATAGACCATATGACTGGACAGGAAATAGACCATATGACTGGACAGGACATAGACCATATGACTGGACAGGACATAGACCATATGACTGGACAGGAAATAGACCATATGACTGGACAGGACATAGACCATATGACTGGACAGGAAATAGACCATATGACTGGACAGGAAATAGACCATATGACTGGACAGGACATAGACCATATGACTGGACAGGAAATAGACCATATGACTGGACAGGACATAGACCATATGACTGGACAGGACATAGACCATATGACTGGACAGGAAATAGACCATATGACTGGACAGGACATAGACCATATGACTGGATAGGAAATAGACCATATGACTGGACAGGACATAGACCATATGACTGGACAGGAAATAGACCATATGACTGGACAGGACATAGACCATATGACTGGACAGGAAATAGACCATATGACTGGACAGGACATAGACCATATGACTGGACAGGACATAGACCATATGACTGGACAGGACATAGACCATATGACTGGACAGGACATAGACCATATGACTGGACAGGACATAGACCATATGACTGGACAGGAAATAGACCATATGACTGGACAGGAAATAGACCATATGACTGGACAGGAAATAGACCATATGACTGGACAGGAAATAGAGCATATGACTGGACAGGACATAGACCATATGACTGGACAGGACATAGACCATATGACTGGACAGGAAATAGACCATATGACTGGACAGGACATAGACCATATGACTGGACAGGACATAGACCATATGACTGGACAGGACATAGACCATATGACTGGACAGGACATAGACCATATGACTGGACAGGAAATAGACCATATGACTGGACAGGAAATAGACCATATGACTGGACAGGAAATAGACCATATGACTGGACAGGAAATAGAAAGAACATCTAATGCGAGACCATATGACTGGACAGGAAATAGAAAGAACATCTAACGTGAGACCATATGACTGGACAGGAAATAGACCATATGACTGGACAGGAAATAGATCATATGACTGGACAGGAAATAGAAAGAACATCTAATGCGATAGACCATATGACTGGACAGGAAATAGAAAGAACATCTAATGTGATAGACCATATGACTGGACAACAAATAGAAAGAACATCTAATGTGATAGACCATATGACTGGACAGGAAATAGAAAGAACATCTAATGTGATAGACCATATGACTGAACAGGAAATAGACCATATGACTGGACAGGAAATAGACCATATGAATGGACAGGACATAGACCATATGACTGGACAGGACATAGACCATATGACTGGACAGGACATAGACCATATGACTGGACAGGAAATAGACCATATGACTGGACAGGAAATAGACCATATGACTGGACAGGAAATAGAGCATATGACTGGACAGGACATAGACCATATGACTGGACAGGACATAGACCATATGACTGGACAGGAAATAGACCATATGACTGGACAGGACATAGACCATATGACTGGACAGGACATAGACCATATGACTGGACAGGACATAGACCATATGACTGGACAGGACATAGACCATATGACTGGACAGGAAATAGACCATATGACTGGACAGGAAATAGACCATATGACTGGACAGGAAATAGACCATATGACTGGACAGGAAATAGAAAGAACATCTAATGCGAGACCATATGACTGGACAGGAAATAGAAAGAACATCTAACGTGAGACCATATGACTGGACAGGAAATAGACCATATGACTGGACAGGAAATAGAAAGAACATCTAATGCGAGACCATATGACTGGACAGGAAATAGAAAGAACATCTAACGTGAGACCATATGACTGGACAGGAAATAGACCATATGACTGGACAGGAAATAGATCATATGACTGGACAGGAAATAGAAAGAACATCTAATGCGATAGACCATATGACTGGACAGGAAATAGAAAGAACATCTAATGTGATAGACCATATGACTGAACAGGAAATAGACCATATGACTGGACAGGAAATAGACCATATGAATGGACAGGAAATAGACCACATGACTGGACAGGAAATAGAAAGTACATCTAATGCGATAGACCATATGACTGGACAGGAAATAGACCATATGACTGGACAGGAAATAGAAAGAACATCTAATGCGAGACCATATGACTGGACAGGAAATAGAAAGAACATCTAATGTGAGACCATATGACTGGACAGGAAATAGACCATATGACTGGACAGGAAATAGAAAGAACATCTAATACGGTAGACCATATGACTGGACAGGAAATAGAAAGAACATCTAATGAGAGTGTCACACCCTGACCATAGTTTACTTTGTATATTTCTATGTTTTGGTTGGTCAGGGTGTGAGCTGAGTGGGCATTCTATGTTTCATGTCTAGTTTGTCTATTTCTATGTCTGGCCTGATATGGTTCTCAATCAGAGGCAGGTGTTAGTCATTGTCTCTGATTGGGAACCACATTTAGGTAGCCTGGGTTTCACTGTGTGTTTGTGGGTGATTGTTCCTGTCTCTGTGTTTGCACCAGATAGGGCTGTTTCGGTTTTCGTTACGTTCATTTACGTTCTTTGTTTTGTAGTGTTTGTATTGATTCGTGTTTTTACGTTTGTTTATTAAACATGGATCGCAATCTACACGCCGCATTTTGGTCCAACTCTCCTTCACCACAAGAGAACCGTTACAGAATCACCCACCACAACAGGACCAAGTGGCGTGGTAACACGCAACAGCAACAGCAGGAGAAACATAAGGATTTATGGACATGGGAGGACGAACTGGACGGTGAAGGACCCTGGGCTCACCCTGGAGAATATCGCCGTCCCAAGGAAGAACTGGAGGCGACAAAAGCAGAGAGGCGCTGGTATGAGGAGGCAGCACGGCGACGCGGATGGAAGCCTGAGAGTCAGCCCCAAAAATGTATTGGGGGGGGGCTCACAGGGAGTATGGCTATGCCAGGTAGGAGACCTGCGCAAACTCCCTGTGCTTACCGGGGGGCTAGAGAGACCGGGCAGGCACCGTGTTATGCAGTGGTGCGCACAGTGTCCCCAGTGCGGGTGCATAGCCCGGTGCGGTATATTCCAGCTCCGCATATCGGCCGGGCTAGATTGAGCGTCGAGCCAAATGCCATGAAGCCGGTTCTACGCAGCTGGTCTCCAGTGTGTCTCCTTGGGCCGGCTTACATGGCACCAGCCTTGGCACGGTGTCTCCGGTTCGCCTACATAGCCCAGTGCGGGCTATTCCACCTCGCCGCACTGGCAGGGCGACCGGGACCATTCAACCGGGTAAGGTTGGGCAGGCTCGGTGCTCAAGAGCTCCAGTGCGCCTGCACGGTCCGGTCTATCCAGTACCACCTCCACACCCTCTGGTAGCAGCTCCCCGCACCAGGCTTCCTGTGCGTGTTCTCGGTCCAGTACCACCAGTGCCAGCACCACGCATCAGGCCTACAGTGCACCTCGCCTCTCCAGCGCTGCCAGAGCCTTCCTCCTCTCCTGTGCTGTCGGAGTCTCCCGCCTGTTCAGCGCTACCAGAGCCTTCCTCCTCTCCTGCGCTGCCGGAGTCTCCCGCCTGTTTAGCGCTGCCAGAGCCTTCCACCTCTACAGCGTTGCCGGAGTCTCCTGCCTGTTTAGCGCAGCCAGAGCTGCCAGCCTGCATGGAGCAGCCAGCGCTGTCAGTCTGCATGGAGCAGCCAGAGATGTCAGTCTGCATGGAGCAGCCAACGCTGCCAGTCTGCATGGAGCAGCCAGAGCTGTCAGTCTTCATGGAACAGCCAGAGCTGTCAGTCTGCATGGAGCAGCCGGAGATGCCAGTCTGCAAGGAGCTGCCAGTCTGCAAGGAGATGCCAGTCTGCAAGGAGCTGCCAGTCTGCAAGAAGCTGCCAGAGCTGCCAGTTTGCATGGAGCAGCCAGAGCTGCCAGTCTGCAAGAAGCCTCCAGAGCTGCCAGTCAGCATGGAGCAGCCAGAGCCGCCAGTCAGCATGGAGCAGCCAGAGCCGCCAGTCAGCATGGAGCAGCCAGAGCCGTCAGTCTGCCAGGATCCGCCAGTCAGCCAGACTCTTCCAGATCCGCCAGTCAACCAGACTCTTCCAGATCCGCCAGTCAGACAGACTCTTCCAGATCCGCCAGTCAGCCAGACTCCTCCAGATCCGCCAGTCAGCCAGACTCTTCCAGATCCGCCAGTCAGCCAGACTCTTCCAGATCCGCCAGACTCTTCCAGATCCGCCAGTCAGCCAGACTCTTCCAGATCCGCCAGTCTGCCAGACTCTTCCAGATCCGCCAGTCTGCCAGACTCTTCCAGATCCGCCAGTCTGCCAGACTCTTCCAGATCCGCCAGTCTGCCAGACTCTTCCAGATCCGCCAGTCTGCCAGACTCTTCCAGATCCGCCAGTCTGCCAGACTCTTCCAGATCCGCCAGTCAGCCAGACTCTTCCAGATCCGCCAGTCATCCAGGATCTGCCAGAGCCTTCCTCCTCTCCTGTGCTGCCGGAGTCTGAAGAGCCCCTCTGTCCTGAGCTGTCCCTCTGTCCCGAGCTGCCCCTCTGTCCTGTGTTATTAAGTAGGGTTGCCGTGGCTAGGAGGTCACGGAAGCGGACAAGGTGGGGGAAGACTACGGTGAAGTGGGGGCCACGTCCAGCACCAGAGCCGCCACCCGCGGACAGATGCCCACCCAGACCCTCCCCTATAGGTTCAGTTTTTGCGGCCGGAGTCCGCACCTTGGGGTGGGGGGGGTGGGGGGGGGGTACTGTCACACCCTGACCATAGTTTACTTTGTATATTTCTATGTTTTGGTTGGTCAGGGTCTGAGCTGAGTGGGCATTCTATGTTCCATGTCTAGTTTGTCTATTTCTATGTCTGGCCTGATATGGTTCTCAATCAGAGGCAGGTGTTAGTCATTGTCTCTGATTGGGAACCATATTTAGGTAGCCTGGGTTTCACTGTGTGTTTGTGGGTGATTGTTCCTGTCTCTGTGTTTGCACCAGATAGGACTGTTTCGGTTTTCGTTACGTTCATTTACGTTCTTTGTTTTGTAGTGTTTGTATTGATTCGTGTTTTTACGTTTGTTTATTAAACATGGATCGCAATCTACACGCCTCATTTTGGTCCGACTCTCCTTCACCACAAGAGAACCGTTACAGAGAGACCATATGACTGGACAGGAAATAGAAAGAACATCTAATGAGAGACCATATGACTGGACAGGAAATATACCATATGACTGGACAGGAAATAGAAAGAACATCTAATGAGAGTCCATATGACTGGACAGGAAATAGAAAGAACATCTAATGTGATAGACCATATGACTGGACAGGAAATAGAAAGAACATCTAATGAGAGACCATATGACTGGACAGGAAATAGAAAGAACATCTAATGTGATAGACCATATGACTGGACAGGAAATAGACCATATGACTGGACAGGAAATAGAAAGAACATCTAATGCGATAGACCATATGACTGGACAGGAAATAGAAAGAACATCTAATGAGATAGACCATATGACTGGACAGGAAATAGACCATATGACTGGACAGGAAATAGAAAGAACATCTAATGAGAGTCCATATGACTGGACAGTAAATAGACCATATGACTGGACAGGAAATAGAAAGAACATCTAATGCGATAGACCATATGACTGGACAGGAAATAGAAAGAACATCTAATGTGATAGACCATATGACTGAACAGGAAATAGACCATATGACTGGACAGGAAATAGACCATATGAATGGACAGGACATAGACCATATGACTGGACAGGACATAGACCATATGACTGGACAGGACATAGACCATATGACTGGACAGGAAATAGACCATATGACTGGACAGGAAATAGACCATATGACTGGACAGGAAATAGAGCATATGACTGGACAGGACATAGACCATATGACTGGACAGGACATAGACCATATGACTGGACAGGAAATAGACCATATGACTGGACAGGACATAGACCATATGACTGGACAGGACATAGACCATATGACTGGACAGGACATAGACCATATGACTGGACAGGACATAGACCATATGACTGGACAGGAAATAGACCATATGACTGGACAGGAAATAGACCATATGACTGGACAGGAAATAGACCATATGACTGGACAGGAAATAGAAAGAACATCTAATGCGAGACCATATGACTGGACAGGAAATAGAAAGAACATCTAACGTGAGACCATATGACTGGACAGGAAATAGACCATATGACTGGACAGGAAATAGATCATATGACTGGACAGGAAATAGAAAGAACATCTAATGCGATAGACCATATGACTGGACAGGAAATAGAAAGAACATCTAATGTGATAGACCATATGACTGAACAGGAAATAGACCATATGACTGGACAGGAAATAGACCATATGAATGGACAGGAAATAGACCACATGACTGGACAGGAAATAGAAAGTACATCTAATGCGATAGACCATATGACTGGACAGGAAATAGACCATATGACTGGACAGGAAATAGAAAGAACATCTAATGCGAGACCATATGACTGGACAGGAAATAGAAAGAACATCTAATGTGAGACCATATGACTGGACAGGAAATAGACCATATGACTGGACAGGAAATAGAAAGAACATCTAATACGGTAGACCATATGACTGGACAGGAAATAGAAAGAACATCTAATGAGAGTGTCACACCCTGACCATAGTTTACTTTGTATATTTCTATGTTTTGGTTGGTCAGGGTGTGAGCTGAGTGGGCATTCTATGTTTCATGTCTAGTTTGTCTATTTCTATGTCTGGCCTGATATGGTTCTCAATCAGAGGCAGGTGTTAGTCATTGTCTCTGATTGGGAACCACATTTAGGTAGCCTGGGTTTCACTGTGTGTTTGTGGGTGATTGTTCCTGTCTCTGTGTTTGCACCAGATAGGGCTGTTTCGGTTTTCGTTACGTTCATTTACGTTCTTTGTTTTGTAGTGTTTGTATTGATTCGTGTTTTTACGTTTGTTTATTAAACATGGATCGCAATCTACACGCCGCATTTTGGTCCAACTCTCCTTCACCACAAGAGAACCGTTACAGAATCACCCACCACAACAGGACCAAGTGGCGTGGTAACACGCAACAGCAACAGCAGGAGAAACATAAGGATTTATGGACATGGGAGGACGAACTGGACGGTGAAGGACCCTGGGCTCACCCTGGAGAATATCGCCGTCCCAAGGAAGAACTGGAGGCGACAAAAGCAGAGAGGCGCTGGTATGAGGAGGCAGCACGGCGACGCGGATGGAAGCCTGAGAGTCAGCCCCAAAAATGTATTGGGGGGGGGCTCACAGGGAGTATGGCTATGCCAGGTAGGAGACCTGCGCAAACTCCCTGTGCTTACCGGGGGGCTAGAGAGACCGGGCAGGCACCGTGTTATGCAGTGGTGCGCACAGTGTCCCCAGTGCGGGTGCATAGCCCGGTGCGGTATATTCCAGCTCCGCATATCGGCCGGGCTAGATTGAGCGTCGAGCCAAATGCCATGAAGCCGGTTCTACGCAGCTGGTCTCCAGTGTGTCTCCTTGGGCCGGCTTACATGGCACCAGCCTTGGCACGGTGTCTCCGGTTCGCCTACATAGCCCAGTGCGGGCTATTCCACCTCGCCGCACTGGCAGGGCGACCGGGACCATTCAACCGGGTAAGGTTGGGCAGGCTCGGTGCTCAAGAGCTCCAGTGCGCCTGCACGGTCCGGTCTATCCAGTACCACCTCCACACCCTCTGGTAGCAGCTCCCCGCACCAGGCTTCCTGTGCGTGTTCTCGGTCCAGTACCACCAGTGCCAGCACCACGCATCAGGCCTACAGTGCACCTCGCCTCTCCAGCGCTGCCAGAGCCTTCCTCCTCTCCTGTGCTGTCGGAGTCTCCCGCCTGTTCAGCGCTACCAGAGCCTTCCTCCTCTCCTGCGCTGCCGGAGTCTCCCGCCTGTTTAGCGCTGCCAGAGCCTTCCACCTCTACAGCGTTGCCGGAGTCTCCTGCCTGTTTAGCGCAGCCAGAGCTGCCAGCCTGCATGGAGCAGCCAGCGCTGTCAGTCTGCATGGAGCAGCCAGAGATGTCAGTCTGCATGGAGCAGCCAACGCTGCCAGTCTGCATGGAGCAGCCAGAGCTGTCAGTCTTCATGGAACAGCCAGAGCTGTCAGTCTGCATGGAGCAGCCGGAGATGCCAGTCTGCAAGGAGCTGCCAGTCTGCAAGGAGATGCCAGTCTGCAAGGAGCTGCCAGTCTGCAAGAAGCTGCCAGAGCTGCCAGTTTGCATGGAGCAGCCAGAGCTGCCAGTCTGCAAGAAGCCTCCAGAGCTGCCAGTCAGCATGGAGCAGCCAGAGCCGCCAGTCAGCATGGAGCAGCCAGAGCCGCCAGTCAGCATGGAGCAGCCAGAGCCGTCAGTCTGCCAGGATCCGCCAGTCAGCCAGACTCTTCCAGATCCGCCAGTCAACCAGACTCTTCCAGATCCGCCAGTCAGACAGACTCTTCCAGATCCGCCAGTCAGCCAGACTCCTCCAGATCCGCCAGTCAGCCAGACTCTTCCAGATCCGCCAGTCAGCCAGACTCTTCCAGATCCGCCAGACTCTTCCAGATCCGCCAGTCAACCAGACTCTTCCAGATCCGCCAGTCAGACAGACTCTTCCAGATCCGCCAGTCAGCCAGACTCCTCCAGATCCGCCAGTCAGCCAGACTCTTCCAGATCCGCCAGTCAGCCAGACTCTTCCAGATCCGCCAGACTCTTCCAGATCCGCCAGTCAGCCAGACTCTTCCAGATCCGCCAGTCTGCCAGACTCTTCCAGATCCGCCAGTCTGCCAGACTCTTCCAGATCCGCCAGTCTGCCAGACTCTTCCAGATCCGCCAGTCTGCCAGACTCTTCCAGATCCGCCAGTCTGCCAGACTCTTCCAGATCCGCCAGTCTGCCAGACTCTTCCAGATCCGCCAGTCAGCCAGACTCTTCCAGATCCGCCAGTCATCCAGGATCTGCCAGAGCCTTCCTCCTCTCCTGTGCTGCCGGAGTCTGAAGAGCCCCTCTGTCCTGAGCTGTCCCTCTGTCCCGAGCTGCCCCTCTGTCCTGTGTTATTAAGTAGGGTTGCCGTGGCTAGGAGGTCACGGAAGCGGACAAGGTGGGGGAAGACTACGGTGAAGTGGGGGCCACGTCCAGCACCAGAGCCGCCACCGCGGACAGATGCCCACCCAGACCCTCCCCTATAGGTTCAGTTTTTGCGGCCGGAGTCCGCACCTTGGGGTGGGGGGGGTGGGGGGGGGGTACTGTCACACCCTGACCATAGTTTACTTTGTATATTTCTATGTTTTGGTTGGTCAGGGTCTGAGCTGAGTGGGCATTCTATGTTCCATGTCTAGTTTGTCTATTTCTATGTCTGGCCTGATATGGTTCTCAATCAGAGGCAGGTGTTAGTCATTGTCTCTGATTGGGAACCATATTTAGGTAGCCTGGGTTTCACTGTGTGTTTGTGGGTGATTGTTCCTGTCTCTGTGTTTGCACCAGATAGGACTGTTTCGGTTTTCGTTACGTTCATTTACGTTCTTTGTTTTGTAGTGTTTGTATTGATTCGTGTTTTTACGTTTGTTTATTAAACATGGATCGCAATCTACACGCCTCATTTTGGTCCGACTCTCCTTCACCACAAGAGAACCGTTACAGAGAGACCATATGACTGGACAGGAAATAGAAAGAACATCTAATGAGAGACCATATGACTGGACAGGAAATATACCATATGACTGGACAGGAAATAGAAAGAACATCTAATGAGAGTCCATATGACTGGACAGGAAATAGAAAGAACATCTAATGTGATAGACCATATGACTGGACAGGAAATAGAAAGAACATCTAATGAGAGACCATATGACTGGACAGGAAATAGAAAGAACATCTAATGTGATAGACCATATGACTGGACAGGAAATAGACCATATGACTGGACAGGAAATAGAAAGAACATCTAATGCGATAGACCATATGACTGGACAGGAAATAGAAAGAACATCTAATGAAAGACCATATGACTGGACAGGAAATAGAAAGAACATCTAATGAGATAGACCATATGACTGGACAGGAAATAGACCATATGACTGGACAGGAAATAGAAAGAACATCTAATGAGAGTCCATATGACTGGACAGTAAATAGACCATATGACTGGACAGGAAATAGAAAGAACATCTAATGCGATAGACCATATGACTGGACAGGAAATAGAAAGAACATCTAATGTGATAGACCATATGACTGGACAGGAAATAGAAAGAACATCTAATGTGATAGACCATATGACTGGACAGATAATAGAAAGAACATCTAATGAGATAGACCATATGACTGGACAGGAAATAGACCATATGACTGGACAGGAAATAGAAAGAACATCTAATGAGATAGACCATTTGACTGGACAGGAAATAGAAAACATCAACTGAATGTTAAATGTGTTTCCTGTCAGGTATTTTAATTGTCTGTATTGTCTACTTGTTGAATGTTTGTAAAGTCTTAATTTGTAATCGTTTGTAATGTCTTGTTAATTGGTGTTGGACCCCAGGAAGATTAGCTAACGTTACGGCGTTAGCTAATGGAGATCCTAATAAAAATGAACAAATTCTCTCTCTCCCTCCCTCCCGCCCTCTGAGAGATACTCAAGAATGTCAGCATATAAGTTACAACTTTTCATATAAAATAATCTCTCTGTCTCTCTCTCTCACGTGTGTGTGTGCCAAATGTAATCAGGGCTTGTAATAGCTGTAGCGTGGAAGTGATTGCATTATCCCAGGCCGTAGCTGCTTCGCTGCTCTTTAACATCATTATCTCAGTGGGAGGGAATTCATTCCACTCAGGGAGGTGAGATGGGAGCATCACATGCAGTTAAGCACCATGACAAACTACCTGCTCCATTTGATCAAACTTAACCACTGTAATTCACTCAAGTCTGCTCCCAGTGTGTTTACGAGAGGACGTGCACGCTGATAGTGCACGCACGCACGCACGCACACACACACACACACGCGGGGAATCAGTCTCGGAGGAGAAGTGAGGGATTGCACGCAGGCTGAATGCAGAGAGACAAAGTGCTTAATTGCGTCCCTTAAAGTGCTGTATCAGCGCGTGTGTGTGTGTGTGCACAAGTGCCACATGTCTGTGTGAGCGTGCCGTGCTTGTTTTGAGGAGTGTGCCCCGGGCCATGCCAGCAGCCCTTTGACCATGGGATCAGCTGTGGTGTTGGCATGCAGCAGGCCCTCCTCATCTTCCGTGCCAGAACGTCTCCCCTGCAACCCCCCCCCCCCCTCCCTCCCCCTGCCCCCTCTAACCCCCCATGCCAGCGAGGATGGGGGGGTGGGGGGTGGGAACAATCCTGGGAAGGATTATCTGCTGTATTTGTGTTGCCAAGCTACATGACCAACAGACAAAGGGCAGAGGGAGAGATAGCGAGGGGGGGGGGGGGGTTAAAGAGATTGAGAGAGATTGGAGAAAGATAAAAGAGAGCAACAGAGAGATGGGAGGGTGTGGCAAATGAGAAAGTCATCGAGGGATAGAGATAAAGATAGATGGTGCGAGAGGGGAATGGGAGAAGAGAGCGGGAGAGATGGGCTTATAATGGACCCGGCAGAGTGTACAGTATGGACGTGAACCTTCAAATCCCCACTGAGTTCATTTCAACTGGCTCCATAAAAACATTAACACTGGCACCATATATCACAGCCACCGACTCTCTCTCACATCCACTGACCCTGTACCAGTGGTGTTAGATCACATATTCCCCCTGACACTAACTCTCACAATTCTTGTTATATCCCATAGACACCCTTACAGTGAGTCCTATCAGTTTGTTACAGCATGGAAATAATCCTGCAGCAATAGGAAATATAAATTCTATTATTATTTTTTATTTTTTTACCCCCTTTTTCATGGTGTCCAATTGTTGTAGTAGCTACTATCTTGTCTCATCGCTACAACTCCCGTACGGGCTCGGGAGAGACGAAGGTTGAAAGTCATGCATCCTCCGATACACAACCCAACCAAGCTGCACTGCTTCTTAACACAGCGTGCATCTAACCCGGAAGCCAACCGCACCAATGTGCCGGAGGAAACACTGTGTACCTGGCAACCTTGGTTAGCGCACACTGCACCCGGCCCACCACAGGAGTCGCTGGTGCGCGATGAGACAAGGACATCCCTACCGACCAAGCCCTCCCTAACCCAGACGACGCTAGGCCAATTGTGCATCGCCCCATGGACCTCCCGGTTACGACAGAGCCTGGGAGCGAACCCAGAGTTTCTGATGGCACAGCTGGCATTGCAGTACAGCGCCCTTAACCACTGCGCCACCCGGGAGGCCGGAAATATAAATTTTAATGTGGATTATTATTAATGGACATTTTTGTAGGGGTTGATGAGGTAAAATCCAGTCAAAGTGGAAATTATTAACTTCAGAATCCTTTTCAAACATCAAATACACTACACTAAGATGTTTAATGTCCTACATTGCAGAGAAGTTCTCCCGCAACAGGGTGATCAAATTAAGATTCTACATCTGTATGAAAGGTGACTGTTTCTTGCTCTGGACATTCCTGCTCTGGACAGGCCATATGTGGATGTCCACAGCATGATTGGACAACATAAAGAAAGGAAGTTGTATAGAAGGGGACTGGCTAGTATTCCAACAGCTAACGATGGACATAGCACTTACAGTATACTGTATGAAGCTGGCTAGTTGAACACGTGTAGAGAGAGTGCTGAGATCCTATAATGAGGACTATGCTACTGGGCGCTAGCTAGCGGCTAAAGATGAGGCTGCTTTATTTCTCATGTCCTGAGGCTCCACACTGTGCCTAACAAAGACACAGCAATCAGAGCCGCACTCTGCTTCCTCTGCAATCAGACCCTGGAGAGAGACAGAGAGAGAGAGACGGAAAGAGAGACAGAAAGCGAGAGAGAGAGTGAGAGAGAGAGAGAGAGAGAGAGAGAGAGATAGAGAGGGGGATAGAGAAGGAGGAGAGAAAGATGGAGAGAGGGGAGAGAGAGAGAAATTGAGAGGAAGAGAGAAATAGAGAGTAGAGAAATAGAGAGTATAGATAAATAGTTGAAAGTAGAGAGAAATAGAGAGAGTAGAGAGAAATAGAGAGAGTAGAGAGAAATAGAGAGAGTAGAGAGAAATAGAGAGAGTAGAGAGAAATAGAGAGAGTATAGATAAATAGAGAAAGTAGAGATAAATAGAGAGAGTAGAGAGAAATAGAGAGAGTAGAGAGAATAAGGAGAGAAGACAATAAAGGCACACAGCCAGGAGGTCGAGAGTGTCGGGTCTCCTCTGCCAGGTCTTGTATCTGTCTGGTAGCTGCTAGACAAATTCTACAGTATGGATGGCTTGTACCACTGTGCAGGGAACATGTAACGTGTGTGTGTGTGTATAGCTGAGTACACACACACACACCCACTACCCACTCTTCCTTGATGTTTGTGTGCTGAAAACAGCACACAACCCAGAAGCCTTTGTCACTGAGTACAATGGAACCATGACTGTGTGGCAGTCATGTCCTACAGCTCGCTGTCTTATACTGCAAGTGGCAGAGTACACAGCCAGCACACACATCCTCACAGTGTAAGACAGCAGACAGACGGTGTGGTTGGAGCCATGCCCAGCAGGCCATAAACAGTGACTGGGGGCTGAAGAAGACCGAGCAGAGCAACAGTTCGACTGTTCACACATTCACCTCGTAAATCACACAGAGATAACATGTGTGGTACCTGGGTCACAGGAACTCTCCTATCACGCAGCCAGGGTCAAGCTACCTACTGCTAGAGACATTCTACCGTGGTCCTACTGGAACCTGCTCAGTGATTGAGCGTGTTCACATAAATGCACCAACTAGCATAGCATACAGAAAAACTCCTACACTGCACACAGACACATATACACACACGCACACTCCAATGAGCCCGACGAAAACACAAGGAAGATCTCTGACCTGTGATTCTGACCTGTGAGTGGTGAGTGGACTCAATCGAGAACATTCCACAGGCGACGGCTGTGCCTGTGTAAACCCACTCTGCCAGCGGGTCAAAAGGTCAACAGCTGTAGGAGCTCTAGAGGTACAGTACAACACAGTAAATGAGGTATGCTGGTTGCCCTGGTCTGCCCTGGCAGCCACTGTGCCCAACATTGGTGTATGATGCCCCCTCCGAACCAACTAAATGGCTCAGTTAGAAGAGCATAGGGGGTGTAACGCCAGGGCTGTGGGTTCGATTCTCATGGGGGATCAATATTGGAAAAAAGGGAGGAAACTGTATCACTCACCACTGTAAGTTGCTCTGCTAAATGACTGAAATGTGACCTGCCCCCTGAGGAATGCTGTAGGGGGAGTATGTCTGTGGGGTAGGCAGGGATGGGGAGTAACTGATTAGGCTACATGTATTCTGATTACAAAAAACTTCAAATCGGATTACAGATGCTTTTGGAAAACTAGATGATTACTTTGTGGATGACTTTTAGAGACAATATGACACCTTTCTGTTTTCTCAATGACAATTAATTCAGCATTTAAGAAAGGTTCAAGTTTAAGTTTGTTCCACCTGAGCGAGTCAGAGACCAGAGACCACTATGATGACACACCAAATGTGTTTGATGGATCCTTTTTTGTCTTCTTCTAATGCCTCTTAAAGGGAAAGTCATCCAAAAGTAACTGAAAGTAATCAGATTACGTTACTGAGTTTGGGTGATCCAAAGTGACCTACCTAACCCTGGGGGTAGGGATATGAGGTGTAGGGATACGTGTTAAGCTCAGCTGGTGTGTGAATAAAGGAGCGAACGGGTGCTGACAGGACTGTCTGTAACCCTCCATAAGAGCCACGCACGCACACACACATGCACGCACACGCACACGCACGCACGCACGCATGCACACACACACACTGAGCACATAGCTGGAGCACATTTTCCCTCAGAACTCAGTTGGAAAGAGATCCCCAGGAGCCTATTAACATTGTCAAACCAGGCTAATAAAGTGTGTGTGTGTGTGTGTGCGCCTGCGTGTGTTAATGTCTCATGCCCCTGCTGGGTCAGGTGCAAATCAATCATATTGCCACTCACAATTCCAGCCTATTAATAACAAGTGTCCACTGTTGCGTCCATCACCACCATCGAGCTGTCAGTCACTACGACACGAGTTGGAAAACAGTCAACCTCACTATCAACGCCACAGATCTCAGTAGCGTAGGTTCTCCTCCTCCAGGGCACCGGTCTTGATGTTCTTTATGTAAAGACAGTGTACTGTACCTTGTGTTGTGCATCTGTTCTGGTACACAGCGTATCACAGGACACTGACAGGGATACCTGGAGCTCATCCGCCGCTCAGTACCATGGTACCCTGCCCATCCTGGTAACACAAGCCATGTCCATCAATATTCATGGGCAGGAGCTATTAGTCTGGCAGAGGTCTGATGAACCAGAAGTGATACTGATGGTTATGATAGAATCTGATACGGGGTCAGACTGGCACTGATACGCAGCATAGTGATGCAGTCAGAGGTATTTCCTGGGATAGGACTGTCTGGAGGCGGTGGACAGAGGTGACAGCAAGGTGTGTGTGTGTGTGTGTGTGTGTGTGTGTGTGTGTGTGTGTGTGTGTGTGTGTGTGTGTATGTGTGAGCCAGAGAGAGAGAAGGTGTGGACAGTGCTCAGGGCATTGTGGCTTTTCAGGAAGGTGAGGTCTCTCCTTCACAGGGTCACTCTCTCACCTTAACGTCTTGGCTTCCACCCAGACAGGCTCAGGCTACAGCTGTTTGGTCTGTGGAGGGTTTTGATGGATCCGCTCAGACCGTGGAGACGAGCAAGAATGTCAGTGTGTCACACTAGAGGTCAGAGGTGTTTTGGTCAGTGTGTTTTTACCTCTAACCAGCGTGTGTCATATAGAGGACAGTCTGACCCACACAACAATGTCCGGTGTTTGTGTGTGTGCATCTGTTTTGGTCAAACACCGGACATTGTTGTGTAGGTCAGACTGTCCTCTATATGACACACGCTGGTTAGAGAGAGGAGAAGACTTCAGCCCGGCCTCACGGCAGATGCCAGAGGAGTCACTTCTCACTCCCACCCTGCCCCGACCAACCCAGCACAGACAAAATATCAGCACTTCAATCTTATTCATAAACCTCTTTTAACAACAGGTCAAATGGTGGAAAGAGAAACCATTGTGATGATGATAATGATGATAATGATGATGGTGAGATGAGTCTCCAATCCATATGCTCATAATAACAGTCCCAAAGATTAGAACGTCTCCCACTTTCCACCAATAAACAAGTCGTAGCCGGCCCATACATAGAGAACAGTCAAATCCTGTTCCTAGGACTCTGGTATTACCCAGCCTGCCCCTCCATCATAATAACCTCATTGAAGCATATTACTACCAGCACTCCAGGAAGGAGAGAGTGACAACAGGGTCAGAATGACCTAGCGTGCTCTAACACTGATAACCCACTCCTGACGGCTGCAGAACGACGACAGGAGACAGCCTCTTATCTCCATTAGGAAATGGGCTGTAGACTGAAGACCAGCAGCACGAGGCACTGTTTCTGCTCCATCTCCATGTTTGGATGGAGGGAGAGAGAGAGGGAAAGGGAGAGGGATAGAGGGAAAGAGAGGGGGATAGAGGGATAGAGGGAAAGGGAGAGGGATAGAGGGATAGAGGGAAAGGGAGAGAAAGGGAGATGGATAGAGGGAAAGGGAGAGAAAGGAAGAGGGATAGAGGGAAAGGGAGAGAAAGGGAGAGGGATAGAGGGAAAGGGAGAGAAAGAGATAGGGATAGAGGGAAAGGGAGAGAAAGGGAAGGGATAGAGGGAAAGGGATAGAGGGAAAGGGAGAGAAAGGGAGAGGGATAGAGGGAAAGGGAGAGAAAGGGAGAGGGATAGAGGGAAAGGGAGAGAAAGAGAGAGGGATAGAGGGAAAGGGAGAGAAAGAGGGAGGGATAGAGGGAAAGGGAAAGAAAGGGAGAGGGATAGAGGGAAAGGGAGAGAAAGGGAGAGGGATAGAGGGAAAGGGAGAGAAAGAGAGAGGGGTGGCAGGGTAGGTGTTGTCCAGACAGACAGATGACATAGAGCTGTAATGTCATCATCATAGATAGAGTTTGATCTGTGGTACACTCTTATAAAAAGGTGCTGTCTAGAACAATAAAGGGTTCATTAGCTATCCCCACAGGAGAACCATTTGAAGAACCATTTTTGTTCCAACCCTTTTTTCTAAGATTGTAGAGTGTCTCTGTGTTGATGAGTGTCTCTCCTTGGCTAGTCCTGGTGGTGAATAGAAACAGGGAGGAGATGAGTGTCTCTGGTTGGCTAGTCCTGGTGGTGAATAGAAACAGGGAGGAGATGAGTGTCTCTCCTTGGCTAGTCCTGGTGGTGAATAGAAACAGGGAGGAGATGAGTGTCTCTGGTTGGCTAGTCCTGGTGGTGAATAGAAACAGGGAGGAGATGAGTGTCTCTCCTTGGCTAGTCCTGGCGGCAGCATAGCCTAGTGGTTAGAGCGTTGGACTAGTAACCGGAAGGTTGCGAGTTCAATCCCCTGAGCTGACAAGGTACAAATCTGTCGGTCTGCCCCTGAACAGGCAGTTAACCCACTGTTCCCAGGCCGTCATTGAAAATAAGAATGTGTTCTTAACTGACTTGCCTGGTTAAATAAAGGTAAAATAAATAAAAAATAGGAACAGGGAGGAGATGAGTGTCTCTGGTTGGCTAGTCCTGGTGGTGAATAGAAACAGGGAGGAGATGAGTGTCTCTAATTGGCCAGTCCTGATGGTGAATAGAAACAGGGAGGAGTTGAGTGTCTCTAATTGGCCAGTCCTGATGGTGAATACACACGGGGAGGAGTTGAGTGTCTCTGATGGGCTAGTCCTGATGGTGAATAGAAACAGGGAGGAGATGAGTGTCTCTGGTTGGCTAGTCCTGATGGTGAATACACACAGGGAGGAGTTGAGTGTCTCTGATGGGCTAGTCCTGATGGGAACACACACTGGGGGAAGATGCGGAGATCAGGAGGGGTAATGGTGCGTGAAAGATAATTACCCTCGCCTCCACAGAGGACAGTCACCGAGCACCAGCATGGGATGGGCCACGCTGTCACTACAAATGGCCCTCGCCAAGTCTGTTCACCAGAGCTGTGTGTGTGTGTGTGTGAGAGAGAGAGAGAGAGACAGAGAGATGAGGAGAGCTGAGGAGAGGTGAGGAGAGATGAGGAGAGATGAGGAGAGGTGAGGAGAGGAGAGGTGAGGAGAGATGAGGGGAGGGGAGGGGAGGGGAGGTGAGGAGAGATGAGGAGAGGTGAGGAGAGATGAGGGGAGGGGAGGTGAGGAGAGGTGAGGAGAGGTGAGGGGTGGGGTGTGGTGCTCTTGGTGCTGTGACTGTCTGTCAGGGTATTTACTGTGTGTGATGGGTGTGAGGGTGAACTGTTCTTGAGAGATACTGATCTATTGCTTTGGAGAGGAAGAGTGTGTCCCCCTCCTCCTCACGTCACTGTCTCTGTGGGACAAACACGTTGATTAGATATCACTCAATGCCAGGAGTCCCTCCCTCCCTCCCACAGCCATGTTTCTGTGCTTGTTAACTAAAGTGTGTATTTAGAGGCACTTCCATAAGCAGATGATGTCATTCCGAGGGGATGACCTAATGTGAGAGTGGATGAGTGCGTAGAGGCCAGTGAATGGGAATGTGTGTGTGGGTGCGTGTCCATGTGTGTGTGTGTGATCGTGTAATCGTGTGATACCAGGAGACTAGGTAGGGTCACAATAACACACACTCCCTCTCAGTCCTCACCCCGTGGGTGACATATGTGAGCGTAGGACAGTGGATTAGTGGGTAGGGGGCCTTAGCATGTAATTCAAACTCTTTTCCATCACATTTGTACTCACTGAATCCTAATCCTACTTGATTAACATGCCAGTCAATGGGGAGGGCACCTGCTGTGCTGCCTGGGCCCGTCTGCCTGGGATATAGGAGAAGGGAGATGGCTGTGGAGGGCAGCTGATCACACACACCACGGTCTTACACTCACACACACCACGCTCTTACACTCACACACACCAAGCTCTTAAACTCACACACACCAAGCTCCTACACTCACATACACCACGCACTTACACTCACACACACCGCGCTCTTAAACTCACACACACCATGCTCTTACACTCACACACACCACGCTCTTACACTCACACACACCACGGTCTTACACTCACACACACCACGCTCCTACACTCACACACACCACGCTCCTACACTCACACACACCACGCTCCTACACTCACACACACCACGCTCCTACACACACACACACACCACGGTCTTACACTCACACACACCACGGTCTTACACTCACACACACCATGCTCTTACACTCACACACACCACGGTCTTACACTCACACACACCAAGCTCCTACACACACACCACGCTCCTACACTCACACACACCACGCTCTTACACTCACACACACCACGCTCTTAAACTCACACACACCAAGGTCCTACACACACACACACCACGTTCTTACACTCACACACACTGCGCTCTTAGACTCACACACACCAAGCTCCTACACACACACACACCACGCTCTTACACTCACACACACCGCGCTCTTAAACTCACACACACCAAGCTCCTACACACACACACACCACAGTCTTACACTCACACACACCACGCTCCTACACTCACACACAGTCATGAGTACACACAGTAATGTCGTCAGACATTGACAACACAAATTGACCAGATGAATCAGTGCCAGCTGCGATAAGTCAGTCTACACTGACAAAGAGATATCTGAAGTGATGAGATGCTGCTTGAGTCTGTGGGCGAAAACAACCCTTTGGTAAATGAAGTGAAAACCCTGAGAGAAAACCAGGAGTCTCGTAATGTTATCATACTGATCTATTGTTACAGCTCTGTGACCAAACCAGAGACCCCAGACTGTATCAATCAGCGCCTAGCTTTACCGCTAGACAGGAGGTGGAATAGAATTCCATTGGGAGATATCGACAGGGAGTTTTTCCCTTGGGTCTGTAACACACACATATGCACGCACACACAAACACCAGCGCACACGCACGCACACACACGGACACTTCTACTGTCCAGCCACCATTAGCAACTGTGACACATGGATCCTAACGCCTCAACACTGCCAAAGCCCAGCCAACCCTGTCGTGCTCCATGGAGATTATTTTAGGTGGATTAGACCCACACACACACACACAATAATAAATAGCGGCTGGATTAAGTGTAGGGAGTGAATCACTCCAATCATTGTGATGGTTATTACAGTCTCTATCCGTAGCCAGAATCAGATTAAACTGGAGTATAAGACTCTATTGACATTTCCCCAGATGAGCCTCACTCTGTATTTTAGTGAGTGGTTAGTGGTCTATATATACAACCAGATAGCTTTCGTATGAGACGGAACAGACATTCTGGGAATAGGGGTCGTAGAAGTACTCTTTTCCAAGCCTGGCCAGTGTAGCCAGCACCACTCATTCTATATGTTGTGTTTAGAACGTTCTGATGACCCCAAATGAACCCAATGAAAAGGTTGAAAGCCCATTGGTTGGACCAGGGGTGGAATCTAGTGTGGTACAGACAGGAGAGGATAGTGGTGTTGTATTACAGGAGGTATATGTACAGTACTCAGGGACTGTAAAAACATATTTTCCTTCAAATTAGGAAAACATATAAATATGTGCATGTGTACGAGAGGACTGGAAACTAGTGGTATGAGTCATATTATACAAAAACACACGCAGCCCCACACACACACACCAACGAAAGCACGCACGCACGCCCGCACACACACACACACACACACACACACACACACACACACACACACACACACACACACACACACACACACTTACAGAGGGCCTTTTGTGAACAGTGTCAGCAGGCAATTTGGAGTGACAACACACACCAGAGGCTAAGACTAGCAGGACTGAGGAGGATTTTGTGTGTGAGGGAGAGAGAGGAAGACGAAAAATATATTTTACCTAACTTTTCTTGAAAACACAAATGGAATGATGTCACCATGTTTGTGTGTGTGTGTGTGTGTGTGTGTGTGTGTGTGTGTGTGTGTGTGTGTGTGTGTGTGTGCGCGCGTGTGTGTCTAAGAGTCTAAGTATACAAAGACCTCTGAAATGGTTGAATCTTTCATGAATCTAACAATTTGTGGATTGAAATGAAGTATTTAAAATGTGAGTGTGTACGTTCGTGTGTGTGTGTGTGTGTGTGTGTGTGTACGTTCGTGTGTGTGTGTGTGTGTGTGTACGTTCGTGTGTGTGTGTGTGTGTGTGTGTGTACGTTCGTGTGTGTGTGTGTGTACGTTCGTGTGTGTGTGTGTGTGTGTGTGTACGTTCGTGTGTGTGTGTGTGTGTGTGTGTACGTTCGTGTGTGTGTGTGTGTGTGTGTGTGTGTGTGTGTGTGTGTACGTTCGTGTGTGTGTGTGTGTGTGTGTGTGTGTGTATGTTCGTGTGTGTGTGTGTGTGTGTGTATGTTCGTGTGTGTGTGTGTGTATGTTCGTGTGTGTGTGTGTGCGTGTGTGCGCGCGCGCGCGCGTGTGTGTGTGTGTGTGTGTGTGTGTGTGTGTGTGTGTGTGTGTGTGTGTGTACGTTCGTGTGTGTGTGTGAGAGAATGAGGCTGTCCTGTTCTTTGTACTTTTAAGGTTTCTTGATAAGGAAGAAATGTGTCTTTATCATCTCTGCTTTTGACCACTTTTACCACACGGAAAAGCTCCTGTATGAGGACCAAATCTCAATTTATCCCTCCTTCTCTCCCTCCCTCTGTTCTCCAGCCATCCTCCACCTCTCTCCCTGGTCCAGCCAGAGCAGAGGTCTGAGAGGGGCCACAGGTTGTCAAGTAGTGAATGCTTCCTGTGTTCATCTCTTTCATTCTAAAGCCCAAATATTGTGGTGGGAGTTCCAGTACTGTGTGTATAGTGAATGTGACTGGATCACACAGCTGTCTTATAAATGGGAATACACAGTCCAGAAACAACATGGCCGCCACACCAGTCCAATAAAAACATGATCGACTGTAGAACTGTACACAGACGGAATCCTATGATTCTTACCAGGGGGGTGAGTTGGGAAGTGAAGAAAACCTGTTTATCATTCACACCAAGTGCTTATGGGGTGTCAGTCTCCACATAACGTATTTTACTCATAAACCGTTTTTGTAATGTTTCGGTTTTATTCATGTAAAGTCAATGTTCATGTGTAAGTCATGGAAATGAACAGTGTAATAGGAAACCAGGTAAGGTCCGTTCACAACAACAGCCTGTTGCTAAACAGCTCACGTCGCTCCACTGGTGTGCTTGCCAAAGTGCCTATTATCCCCTTCTCTGTGAAACGAAACCCATCACACACACACACACACACACACAGCCCTCATATCTCCATGGAGGGCCTTTCACACTCAAGGAGTTCTGTGCTCTTTTCCAGCACTTTAATAATGACTTTGGGCAAAGAGCTCTGCTGTTGAGCAGCCTGCTCAGTCAGATGCTGCCTCTGCTCTGCTAGTGGAAGTTAACGCAGATATCAAACATCCAAACGCTGCTTAATAGAGCCGTGATGGCGGGGACATTAACATGCAAATAGCTTTCCTGACTGTGGCGAACAAGCTCCACTGAACATGTGCCATTATGGGGGAACTTAACAAATGAACTGGAAATGTAGTCAAGGAAAAATACATACCAGATCATAAAAGTTGCAAAATGTTTCCTGAGAATGGCACTGAAATACATTAGAGTGTTGTTTGTTGATAAAAAGCAGTTATAGTAATGTTAATGTGTCAGACCTGTAGTGCATACAGCAGCCACTTGGTATAAAAAGCCATGCTTGGCTGTCACAATACGGTATGGCAAAGTAGTGTAACTCTACCACTGAGCTGAGTGACTTGAGTCTGAGCCCTCATGCGCCAGTGGTTAGCAGAGGAAAAAGTTTACAAACCCTCAGGGGGATGCTTGGTGCCAGGTTGAGAACACGATGCTAAGTGGCCACAGCTCCAGTTCTTAGAACCTGCCTGCATCCAAAATGCCACACTTTATAGTGCACTTGTAACGCTCGTCTGTGGTGGAAGAAGAGGAGGACCAATGTGCAGCGTTGTAAGTGTTCATATCTTTTAATGAAGTAATAGAAAACGGAACAAAACAATAAACGACCAACAAAAAGTCCCATACGGTGAATGACAAAAACACTAAACAGGAAAATAATCACCAACAACTCAAAGGTGAAACCAGGCTACCTAAGTATGGTTCTCAACGATTGACAGCCGCCTCTGATTGAGAACCATACCAGGCCAAACACAGAAATCCAAAATCATAGAAAAAAGAACATAGACTGCCCACCCCAACTCACGCCCTGACCATACTAAAACAAAGACAAAACAAAGGAACTAAGGTCAGAACGTGACAGCACTACGTTTGACCAGGGCCCATAGGGCACTGAGTAGGGTGGCATTTGGGATGCAGGCCAGTGTGACTGTCCAACTACTCCTTAGGGAGCTGCTGGGTCTGAGACGGTCAGAGCAGGTGACAGCAGGTGAGGCGTTGGAGATATGTCTCCCTCATTGTTCTATCTGTGCTTAAAACATGGGGCAGGTTATGAAAAGGTGTGCGTCCCTTTGTCTCAGAAGAACGTTGTTGACACTGGAGATTAAAACATTATGTCCTTATCACAAAAGGGTCATGTACTTTACTACCTATAATTCACAGGTCTAATTTACCCGATATTTACTCTAAATGCAGTATGAATGCTAAACCTTGCTAGCAAGAGTAGCTAGGGCACAGTTGTTGTAGCTAAAGTTGTCCAGTGCTAGCTAACTATAGTACTGTTGACTAACACCACTCCGTACAAATCTGCGCAACCGCAGCATTCAAATGAGGCTGCAGTGTAAACTAATGGAACTGTGTTGAAATCAATCCAAGATGGCGTAGCAGTCAGACGTCTTTGTCTTTGTCTTGTCCCATGTATATATATTTTTTGATCTTTTTCTTCGCATTCTTTTTAATATTTTTTTTCGTAAACCTCATCTTCAAAATACTCTCCTGCAACCCACCTCACCCAATGTGGTGTGGATCTGTTTTTTTTCTGAAGTATTTCTATTTACCTCCAAACTGGAATACCTCAACTGAAGCTAGCGAGCTAACTAGCTACCAGCGTAAGGTGACCAGATTTCTGAAACGAAAACCGGGGACATTTCCAGTTCGGTGGTCAATATATAATTAAAATATCCAACATTATTATCTTTGAAATAAAAAAGGGGGACAATTCCAGTTTCATGTATTTAGTCTAATAGGCACATTGTGATAGACAGAGAAAACAACTATACTACAGAAACACTATAGACAAGACAGAACTGTCCGATCTGAATAGCCATTCAGTGGTCCTGCTAGAATAAGAGCAGAAGAGAACATGAGCAAATTTGAAAGAAACAGACAATAGTATACGTGAAATACTTAACAACATAATAAAGAAATAGATGCTGATGAGATTGGTAACTACATAATATACTTATACCAACCTAATCTGTATGTTTCGCGGAAGAATGTATTTTCTTCAGGATTGCTCTGTCTTTGGCCAGCTTCTCCATGAACTCCTGGCAGGGGAGGTTGAAGTTTATCTTCACAATAAGCATGGCCTTGATGGTAGGAACAGTGAACCTATTTCTTGCTGCTGTCCATAGATCATTAATTTGAGAGAACACTCTCTCTCGATCGGTGCATTACTTCCAGGTAAGCACATGACAACAGACGCTAATCTAGCCAGGTTAGTGTGTGGGATGTCAATCTCTTTGAAGTGGGTAACCACCGTGCTCCATCTCTGACTAAGTGGTGCCTCAGATGTTTTCCAATCTTCAAGCGATCCACCCTTTAGCAACTCTGCAGGCCAGTAACCTTGTCACACAATGCATCCTTCATTCATGCTGCCTTCTGGATCTCTTCACGCAGAGGTTGCCTTTTTAAAAGGAGACGATGTAAATCTTTTAGATTTTCTGTGTGCTTTCCCCAAGTAGTTCACAGCCGTAGTGAAGAACGATTGGGATGTTTTGACAAAGCTCTCTTTAGACATGGCTCCATTTTCCTCTAGCTCTCTCAGAAGTCCTCTGACCAAAACTGGAATGAAGTTGTCATCACGTCTTGCAGTGAGTCTTGACTCAACGTTTCTCAGAATTGCAGCGGACTCCACAGCACAGTGGTCCTGGCCTCCAAGCATCTTGATCGTGTCACTGAATATGGTCAGGTTTCCATGGACAAAGGCCAGCCAAAGTTCAGTCAGTGGATCTTCGAACATTGTCCGCAGGACAACAGGGCATTTGTCTTTAGAAATAAAATAAAAAGATTTCAATGGCACATCCATTTTCAGCACTCTTTCTAGAGCAGGGAGCATGGACATCCAGCGAACATTGCTGTGTCCTAAAATGTTATGGTACTCCTGGCCAACAAACTCACAAAAGCCGTTCAGTCTTTCTACTCTGACGGTGAAAATATGAACATATCCAAATATCTCTGTGAGCAGGTACTCAACATCATATCCAAAGCTGTTCTGGCCGTGTTATGAATGATGTGGGCAGGACAACCTAAGCTGTTCTGGCCGTGTTATGAATGATGTGGGCAGGACAACCTAAGCTGTTCTGGCCGTGTTATGAATGATGTGGGCAGGACAACCTAAGCTGTTCTGGCCGTGTTATGAATGATGTGGGCAGGACAACCTCAGCCAATCACCTCCCACTGCAGATCATTTTTTACTTTGGTATGGACATTGACCCTCCCCAGCCTATTCAGTCCTCCAAAGTTGGTATTTGTTGTCGGCAGAGAATGTTTTCCAGGTTACATTTTTGGATGACCACCAGGACCACAGCTGCAATTTCTTCTGCTGTTTCCCCATTCAATTCAACAAAATCAAGCAGTTTTGTTTCCACAGATGTGCTGCCACCATATATCTTACATATCTGACTACTATTGGCAGCAGCTTTAAATGTCCATGATTGGACACATCAATGGACAGGGACACAAATTCAACCTGGTCTCGGTCCTGTGTTAGCAAAGTAGTTGCCCATGTTGCTAACGTGTTACTCACTATGGCGTCACATTTTGTCCTAGCACATGTAAACTTTGGCTCACAAAGCTTCCGTGTCAGTTGTGCTGTGCAGTCCATAGATCTGTAACTATGATTGTGTCACATAGTGTGGTATGCAAAGACATCCTCCTGCACAGCTAAACCATATTCTTCTTGGAAGGATCTACCTTCTTGAAGAATGTGGTGACAGAGGACATACCAACACGGCCAACCAGAGAGGCTTTGTGCTTTTTTGTCTGTTGATGTTCTACCACTGCCATTCTTCTCCGGCTGACAATTGAAAGAGAGGAATTACAAAGGGTGCAGTGAACCATTCTATCGTCTTGACCTGAGCGTATAAATGGAAATTCCCTCATCATGTTTTTCATAAAATTTGCATTTCCGTTTCTTGGAAAGAGTCATTGTATCTCCTCTGTCTGTTCTTCTTCACTCTCCTTGTGTCACTCTTCTAACTCAACTTTTTCTTCTCCTCCAATCTTTCTCCTCCTCTTTTCTTCACTCGTCTTCCTTTCCTTCTCTTCACCTTTCCACCTCACTCTTCTACACTCTCCTTGCTTCACTCTTTTCACTCCCTTAATTTTTCCTTCTCCTTCCTCTCCAATCTGTATTAATTAACAGCATACTATTAGATACAATACTTTGGTTAACAGATTCCCATTGCTTGCCTCATTTTTGTATTTCATCTCTAAAACATTGTTTGGAATAATAAATTGGCAGGCTCTGTAACCATATCTTTACCTTTCTTCCTCTGTCTCCTTCCCTCTTCTTCCTCTTCTCCTTCCTCTACACTGCTAATGTTATCCATGAACATTTCTAAATATATTTTCATGCTACTTATTATAATGCCAAACCATTAAAATTGTAATCTACAAAAATATTCTCTGAAATAATTGTGCATTCATTTAATATAATCATATTTTCATAATAGCCCGTCTACTGCATGTTTACATGTTTTTTTTACCTAGCTACCATAACAGTAGCTAGCTAACTTAACGTTAGTCGACATAGCTATTTTAAACCTTATAGAGCAGATCATCTATCTATATAATAAATTGTGACATAACATCCCTAGCTAGTATCTCAAACGATTGTAACTTACCTGGTTTGAAAAGACGTGTCTGGTGATGTTGTGGATTCACTTGACCTTGCTAGCTTCTGGCTGAGTTTTCCACAGCAGTTTTCTCTAAAACTATCGCGAGCAAGTAGTTAGTAGAAGAAGAAGAGTGAATGAAGCTGCTATAGTTAGCAGCCCCCTCTGCTGGACAAAACAAGCACAACGCAATTGAGACGTCAACCGGTAGGCTCTGCTGCCCGGTCTTTCTTGCCAAGTAAAATATTTCACTTTGCGGTCTGTTTTTAATGCACAGTTAAAAACGGGGATTTATCGGATATTGGACTGTTAGCATAATATAAAACTGTATTTTTTGGTGAAGAATCAACAACAAGTGGGACACAATCATGAAGTGGAACGACATTTATTGGATATTTCAAACTTTTTTAACAAATCAAAAACTGAAAAAAACAACAACAAAAAAAAAATGAAAAACTGAAAAATTGGGCGTGCAAAATTATTCAGCCCCTTTACTTTCAGTGCAGCAAACTCTCTCCAGAAGTTCAGTGAGGATCTCTGAATGATCCAATGTTGACCTAAATGACTAATGATGATAAATACAATCCACCTGTGTGTAATCAAGTCTCCGTATAAATGCACCTGCACTGTGATAGTCTCAGAGGTCCGTTAAAAGCGCAGAGAGCATCATGAAGAACAAGGAACACACCAGGCAGGTCCGAGATACTGTTGTGAAGAAGTTTAAAGCCGGATTTGGATACAAAAAGATTTCCCAAGCTTTAAACATCCCAAGGAGCACTGTGCAAGCGATAATATTAAAATGGAAGGAGTATCAGACCACTGCAAATCTACCAAGACCTGGCCGTCCCTCTAAACTTTCAGCTCATACAAGGAGAAGACTGATCAGATGCAGCCAAGAGACCCGTGATCACTCTGGATGAACTGCAGAGATCTACACTTGTTGTTGATTCTTCACAAAAAAATACAGTTTTATATCTTTATGTTTGAAGCCTGAAATGTGGCAAAAGGTCGCAAAGTTCAAGGGGGCCGAATACTTTCGCAAGGCACTGTATCATCCTAACTAACTCGCCCTCCAAATACACCTCTGCTGTTTTCAACCAAGATCTCAGCAATCACTGCCTCATTGCCTGCATCCGTAATGGATCTGCGTTTCAAACGACCACCCTTCATCACTGTCAAACGCTCCCTAAAACACTTCTGCGAACAGGCCTTTCTAATTGACCTGGCCGGGGTATCCTGGAATGACATTGACCTCATCCCGTCAGTAGAGGATGTCTGGTTATTCTTTAAAAGAGCCTTCCTCACCATCTTAAATAAGCATGCTCTATTCATTAAAAAAACTAGGAATAGATATAGCCCTTGGTTCATTCCAAACCTGTCTGCCCTTGACCAGCACAAAAACATCATGTGGCATTCTGCATTAGCATCGAATAGCCCCAGTGATATGCAACTTTTTAGGGAAGTTAAGAATCAATATACACAAGCAGTTAGGAAAGCTAAGGCTAGCTTTTTCAAACAGAAATGTGCATTCTGTAGTACAAACTCAAAAAAGTTCTGGGACACTGTAATGGAGAATAAGAGCACCTCCTCCCAGCGGCCCACTGCACTGAGGCTAGGAAACACTGTCACTGCCGATAAATCCACAATAATGGAGAATTTCAATAAGCATTTGTCTACGGCTGGCCATGCTTTCCACCTGGCTACCCATACCCCAGTCAACAGCTCTGCGCTCCCCACAGCAACTCGCTCAAACAATTGTTGCAACCCCTATTACTAGCCTGTTCAACCTCTCTTTTGTATCGTCTGAGATTCCCATAGATTGGAAAGCTGCTGCGGTTATCCCCCTCTACAAAGGGGGAGACACTCTAGACCCAAACTGCTACAGACCTATATCTATTCTACTCTGCCTTTCTAAGGTCTTTGAAAGCCAAGTTAACAAACAGATTACCAACCATTTCGAATCTCACCGTACCTTCTCCGCTATGCAATCTGGTTTCAGAGCTGGTCATGGGTGCACCTCAATCATTTGAGAAACCAAGGCTGTTGAGTCTGCCAATAAGAATGTTGTGATTGACAGATTCGAAAGCCTTAGCCAGGTCGATGAATACGGCTGCACAGTAATGTCTCTTATCGATAGCGGTTATGATATTGTTAGAACCTTGACCTTGTTTACAACCTATTTCGCAACAAAGCATCCTTCACTTATGCTGCCAAACATACCCTCGCAAAACTGACCATCCTACCGATCCTCGACTTCGGCGATGTCATTTACAAAATAGCCTCCAACACTCTACTCAACAAATTGGATGCAGTCTATCACAATTTTGTCACTAAAGCCCATATACTACCCACCACCGCGACCTGTATGATCTCATTGGCTGGCCCTCGCTTCATACTCATCGCCAAACCCACTGGCTCCAGGTCATCTACAAGTCTCTGCAAGGTAAAGCCCCATCTTATCTCAGCTCACTGGTCAACATAGCAGCACCCACCCGTAGCACGCGCTCCAGCAGGTATATCTCACTGGTCACCCCCAAAGCCAATTCTTCCTTTTGCCGCCTCTCCTTCCAGTTCTTTGCTGCCAATGACTGGAACGACCTGCAAAAATCTCAGAAGCTAGAGACTCTTACCTCCCTCACTAGCTTTAAGCACCAGCTGTCAGAGCAGCTCACAGATCACTGCACCTGTACATAGCTCATCTGTAAATAGCCCATCCAATCTACCTCATCCCCATACTGTATTTATTTATTTATTTATCTTGCTCCTTTGCACCCCAGTATCTCAACTTGCACACTCATCTTCTGCACATCTACCATTCCAGTGTTTAATTGCTATATTGTAATTATTTTGCCACCATGGCCTATTTATTACCTTACCTCTCTTATCCTACCTCATTTGCACATGCTGTATATAGATTTTTCTACTGTATTATTGATTGTATGTTTGTTTATTCCATGTGTAACTCTGTTGTTGTATTTGTCAAACTGCTTTGCTTTATCTTGGCCAGGTCGCAGTTGGAAATGAGAACTTGTTGAATGAAAACGCTACTTCTATAAAGCTAGTAACGGCTTTGTGAGACTTCTAAAAACATAATGTGTGATTCCTGTTCTAACTAGGTAAGATGGACATCTCTGAGAACAGGCAGGAGGAGTAATGCTGGCTAAGTTGCTATGTGTTTGATAAAGCCTCTATCTAAAATATACCACATTTCTGTCTCTGAGTTTGATAAACTGTGTGGGCATGTGTGCTCATACACTGAGAGTATGTGTCACCTGCCCTGCCTGGCCCTCCAGCCTGGCCCCTGTGTGCTGAGCGTAGCAGGGCCTGACGTCAGCAGGGGTGAGAGGGTGACTGGTGTCCCCCTGAGAGTGGCCCGGAGCGAGGGCTAGAGGAGGCTCTCAGGGCCCACACACCCTCCAGGCGCTGGGCCCCGGCCCCCAGAGGCCCAGGTGGGCTGCATGGAGGGCCTCTGTTCCACTCCCACGCACACACTCTCCAGGGAACCCTGCTTCCACACAAATTAGCCAGACACACTCCACTGGATTCCATGGCTAATTCAGCTAAACAACACACACACACACACACAGAGAACACACACACAGCTACACTCAACAACACACACACACACACACACACACACACACACACACACACACACACACATACACACAGAGAACACACACACAGCTACACTCAACAACACACACACACAGCTACACTCAAAAAACACACACAGCTACACTCAACAACACACACACACAGTTACACTAAACACACACCTACAGCTACACTCAACAACACACACACACAGCTCCACTCAACAACACACACACACAGCTACACTCAACAACACACACAGCTACACTCAACAACACACACACACAGCTACACTCAACAACAACACACGCACAGCTACACTCAACAACACACACATGGTAGCCAGGTCGAACACATAGAGCCAGCTAACACCCACCTTACAGAGGAAGATCTATACAGAGCTAATGGTACTCGGCGAGACACTCTTCAGACCTCACTCTAACAAGAAATACCACGTCAATCCCATGGTGCAACCTAGCTAAACTTTGCAAAATGTAATTATAGAACCTGTGCTTACTCTTTCTAGCAAGCCATGCACTGCTAGTACATAGTAGAGAGCCAGGTAAACATGTAGTCTTGACTAAAGACAGGTATGGTAAACAAATTATCCTCCTTCATCAATAAACATACACATCTACAAACATATACCATCACACATCCACCCCACCTGCCCAACACACACACCTACCTTCTAAGGGATGAGTCAAGCCCTTAAACTAGACGTGATCATTCATAGGGATTCAGATCCAAGAGTCTCTCTCTCTTTCTCTCTCTCTCTCTCTCTTAACATTACGCAAACAAAGACACACAGTCAGGCACGCAGACCGACAGACACACGCACAAATACATTCAACCTCTCTCTCTATTTCTCTCACACCCATCCACACAGACCGAGGCAGAGGAAACAAACCAACTGCCTTCTCAGAAGAGGGACAGTAGTTACAAGGTAATGTTTATGAAAATAATTGTCCGTTTGAAATCAGTAACACTATTCAGACCGATACAAGTATGAAAGAAGTCTGAGCTAAGTGAAAATACCACGTCACTTCAGACCATTCGGCAAGTTTTTGTGGACCACACACACACACACACACACACACACACACACACACACACACACACACACACACACACACACACACACACACACACACACACACACACCTCTCCCTGGTTGCTGTTGTGTTTTATACTGGAGGTGTAGTGGGATGGGGTGATGGAGAAAGAGGAGGAGATGGGGAGCTCTGAGAGGCAGCAGGGTGTGCAGGGCCAGTCTGTTGTAATTTAAAGGGATGCTGGCTCTATTAATTATCTGTGGTGTAATATTCTGACGGTGCCTCTGCATTTTAAAAGGCTGAGCGGAGAACCCTCCACCGGCAGACTCACAGCAAACAAAGAGAGACAGTAAATACTCTAACAATACCTCAACCAGGGCATCATACACAATAGAGAGACAGTAAATACTCTAACAATACCTCAACCAGGGCATCATACACAATAGAGAGAGTAAATACTCTAACAATACCTCAACCAGGGCATCATACACAATAGAGAGACAGTAAATACTCTAACAATACCTCAACCAGGGCATCATACACAATAGAGAGAGTAAATACTCTAACAATACCTCAACCAGGGCATCATATACAATAGAGAGAGAGTAAATACTCTAACAATACCTCAACCAGGGCATCATACACAATAGAGAGACAGTAAATACTCTAACAATACCTCAACCAGGGCATCATACACAATAGAGAGTAAATACTCTAACAATACCTCAACCAGGGCATCATACACAATAGAGAGTAAATACTCTAACAATACCTCAACCAGGGCATCATATACAATAGAGAGAGAGTAAATACTCTAATAATACCTCAACCAGGGCATCATATACAATAGAGAGTAAATACTCTAACAATACCTCAACCAGGGCATCATATACAATAGAGAGAGAGTAAATACTCTAACAATACCTCAACCAGGGCATCATATACAATAGAGAGACAGTAAACACGCTAACAATACCTCAACCAGGGCATCATATACAATAGAGAGTAAATACTCTAACAATACCTCAACCAGGGCATCATACACAATAGAGAGTAAATGCTCTAACAATACCTCAACCAGGGCATCATATACAATAGAGAGTAAATGCTCTAACAATACCTCAACCAGGGCATCATATACAATAGAGAGTAAATGCTCTAACAATACCTCAACCAGGGCATCATACACAATAGAGAGTAAATGCTCTAACAATACCTCAACCAGGGCATCATATACAATAGAGAGTAAATGCTCTAACAATACCTCAACCAGGGCATCATATACAATAGAGAGTAAATGCTCTAACAATACCTCAACCAGGGCATCATACACAATAGAGAGTAAATGCTCTAACAATACCTCAACCAGGGCATCATACACAATAGAGAGTAAATAGTCTAACAATACCTCAACCAGGGCATCATACACAATAGAGAGTAAATGCTCTAACAATACCTCAACCAGGGCATCATACACAATAGAGAGACAGTAAATACTCTAACAATACCTCAACCAGGGCATCATATACAATAGAGAGACAGTAAACACGCTAACAATACCTCAACCAGGGCATCATATACAATAGAGAGACAGTAAAATACTCTAACAATACCTCAACCAGGGCATCATATACAATAGAGAGACAGCAAATACTCTAACAATACCTCAACCAGGGCATCATACACAATAGAGAGACAGTAAAATACTCTAACAATACCTCAACCAGGGCATCATACGCAATAGACAGTAAATACTCTAACAATACCTCAACCAGGGCATCATACACAATAGAGAGACAGTAAATACTCTAACAATACCTCAACCAGGGCATCATACACAATAGAGAGACAGTAAATACTCTAACAATACCTCAACCAGGGCATCATACACAATAGAGAGACAGTAAAATACTCTAACAATACCTCAACCAGGGCATCATACACAATAGAGAGACAGTAAATACTCTAACTATACCTCAACCAGGGCATCATACACAATAGAGAGACAGTAAAATACTCTAACAATACCTCAACCAGGGCATCATATGCAATAGAGAGTAAATACTCTAACAATACCTCAACCAGGGCATCATATACAATAGAGAGACAGTAAATACTCTAACAATACCTCAACCAGGGCATCATATACAATAGAGAGACAGTAAATACTCTAACAATACCTCAACCAGGGCATCATACACAATAGACAGTAAATACTCTAATAATACCTCAACCAGGGCATCATATACAATAGAGAGTAAATGCTCTAACAATACCTCAACCAGGGCATCATATACAATAGAGAGACAGTAAACACGCTAACAATACCTCAACCAGGGCATCATATACAATAGAGAGACAGTAAAATACTCTAACAATACCTCAACCAGGGCATCATATACAATAGAGAGACAGTAAATACTCTAACAATACCTCAACCAGGGCATCATACACAATAGAGAGACAGTAAATACTCTAACAATACCTCAACCAGGGCATCATACACAATAGAGAGTAAATACTCTAACAATACCTCAACCAGGGCATCATATACAATAGAGAGAGTAAATACTCTAACAATACCTCAACCAGGGCATCATACACAATAGAGAGAGTAAATACTCTAACAATACCTCAACCAGGGCATCATACACAATAGAGAGAGTAAATACTCTAACAATACCTCAACCAGGGCATCATACACAATAGAGAGAGTAAATACTCTAACAATACCTCAACCAGGGCATCATACACAATAGAGACAGTAAATACTCTAACAATACCTCAACCAGGGCATCATATACAATAGAGAGACAGTAAATACTCTAACAATACCTCAACCAGGGCATCATACACAATAGAGAGAGTAAATACTCTAATAATACCTCAACCAGGGCATCATATACAATAGAGAGTAAATGCTCTAACAATACCTCAACCAGGGCATCATATACAATAGAGAGTAAATGCTCTAACAATACCTCAACCAGGGCATCATACACAATAGAGAGTAAATGCTCTAACAATACCTCAACCAGGGCATCATACACAATAGAGAGTAAATGCTCTAACAATACCTCAACCAGGGCATCATATACAATAGAGAGTAAATGCTCTAACAATACCTCAACCAGGGCATCATACACAATAGAGAGTAAATACTCTAACAATACCTCAACCAGGGCATCATACACAATAGAGAGAGTAAATACTCTAACAATACCTCAACCAGGGCATCATATACAATAGAGAGACAGTAAATACTCTAACAATACCTCAACCAGGGCATCATACACAATAGAGAGTAAATGCTCTAACAATACCTCAACCAGGGCATCATACACAATAGAGAGTAAATACTCTAACAATACCTCAACCAGGGCATCATATACAATAGAGAGACAGTAAATACTCTAACAATACCTCAACCAGGGCATCATATACAATAGAGAGACAGTAAATACTCTAACAATACCTCAACCAGGGCATCATATACAATAGAGAGACAGTAAATACTCTAACAATACCTCAACAAGAGGTATACACAAAATACAGAAAACACACAACACATGCTAGTATAACAAATCCGATGCATTTGTTATGAAGATGAGATATGAAATACACTGTAGAAAAGATACGGAACATAAAAACCTCTCGGACCAAAGACATGAAGCACACTATAAGGACTGTATGAAGTATAAACGTCTGGTGCCACGTGGTTACAGGGTTCATTCCACGTGGTTACAGGGTTCATTTCACGTGGTTACAGAGTTCATTCCGCGTGGTTACAGAGTTCATTCCGCGTTGTTACAGAGTTCATTCCGTGTGGTTACAGGGTTCATTCCACGTGGTTACAGGGTTCATTCCACGTGGTTACAGGGTTCATTCCACGTGGTTACAGGGTTCATTCCACGTGGTTACAGGATTCATTCCACGTGGTTACAGGGTTCATTCCGCGTGGTTACAGAGTTCATTCCACGTGGTTACAGGGTTCATTCCGCGTGGTTACAGAGTTCAAACAGAAACAACACGAAGGGTTAAGTGTAGGTATTAATTCCGAGGGGTTAAGGTTAGTGCATAAAATGAAATAATAATAAACAATGCTGTTTCCATTTCATATCATCAAATACTCTGCTTTCTAGAGCAGGTATTCCCAACCTGGGGTACGCGCAATGCCATCGGGGGTACGCCAAATAAAAATCTGATTCACATTTTTTTAAATATAACATCTTCCAACAGGGCTATACATTTGGGTGAGGTTTTTTCCTTGCCTGAGTAGCCTCGTTTCACTGCTGAAAATAAAATGAAACCATGTAGTGTTCATCGAAATAATAACACAATGTCAAATACAGGTAGCCTAGACAAAAAATGTACATATAATCACATTAACTGTTACTCTCTCGCGGGAATTCCACTCACGGTCTGTTTGTAGCCAAACGTAGCTGCTGCTCATTCAGTTTGCTCGAAAATTGGTTAAAAAAAAAAGTTGAAACACATACCATAGGAACACATACCATAGGAACACATACCATAGGAACACATACCAGCTCTATTGGGAGTACTGCTACTACCAGCAGTAATACACCTGCACCTGTCGACGACAAACATTGTTCGGCTTCCACGAGCACATTCAATGCTAGCATCAGTAATTCTACATGTGCTGTTAGCTCAGCTAGCATGGATACTGACAGTTGTGAATCTGAATCAGTCGAAGAGCTGGTATATGTCCTCTACATTTACGGGGGTTCAATTAAGTAAGACATCCTCTTCTGCAAACCCCTGGAAACCTGGACAACAGGAGAGGATATTTTTAAAGTACTGGACAGTTTTGTGACATCAAATGGACTTTGGTGGTCAAGATGTGTTGGTATCTGTGGTGCAAAAGCCATGACAGGGAGACAGTGGAGTGGTAACGTGCAAGCAGTTGCTCCCGACGCCACTTTTTTATAATTGTATTTTTATTTAACCTTTATTTAACCAGGAAGGCCAGGAAAGTTATTACAAAACAATTACAGACAGACAACATGAAAAAATACAAGTGATCTAGTAAAAACCATTGAATTCACAAGAGTATAAAACAGCACATTAAAAACATTGACAGGTCAGGGAATCAGCCTCAAAATCTTTCATCAGTGATTTAAAAACACCAATCGGGACAAGTTCTTCCAGTTTAAAAGTATTTTGTAAGGTGTTCCAAGACTATGGCGCAGAGTACATAAAAGCCCTATTACCAAATTCAATTCGGACATTTGGAACAGTTAGCAGGATAAAGTTCAGCGAACGAAGAGAGTACCCACCACATTTCAGAACAATAAAAATGCCCAAATAAAAAGGTAGTAAACCCAAAATGGCTTTGAGTGACTAGAAAAGGCCAGCCAACCCTGGTATACAACGTGCAGTGGTGCATAAGGGTTTTGCTGTTTAAAATAAATCTCAAAGTGCCATGCTAAAGAGTGTCAATTGATCTCAAACACTGAGCGGAAGCATTCATATATAAAATATCCCCATAGTCTAGTAAAGGCATAAATGTAGCAGATACTAGCCTCCTTCTGGTTTCAAAAGAAAAACAGGCCTTATTCCTAAAATAAAATCCCAATTTCAGCTTCATTTTTTTTGTAAGTTGTTGAATATGCAATTTAAAAGAGAGGCCGTCATCAATAAAAATTCCATGATATTTATATGAGTTTACAACCTCAATCTCCTTGCCCTGACAGGTAGTAATAGGTGAAAAGTTCAGAGGTCCATTTCTTGCATTAGAAAACACCATTAATTTAGTTTTGTCAGTATTGAGGATCAGCTTCAATTGACCCAAGGTATGTTGAACAGTATAAAAAGCAGTTTGCATGTTCTGGAAAGCTTTTGTAAGAGACGAGGCACAACAGTAAATAACAGTGTCATCAGCATTAAAATGAAGTTGTGCATTTTGGACATTTTTGTCTGAATCATTTATATAAATAGTGAATAAGAGGGGACCAAGTGCAGAGCCTTGGGGCACACCATTCAAGACAGACAATTTAACAGACATAAGCTCATCACTGAGTTATATCAGACAGATAGTTAGCAAACCATGCAACTGCATGCTCCGAAAGACCTACACTCGACAATCTTCGCCTTAGTATAGCATGATCAACAAAAAGTGAGAGACAGTGCTGTTTTTTGTCAATGGCTTCAGTGATATCATTTAAAACCTTCATGGCTGCTGTAATTGTGGTATGCTTCTTCCTGAAGCCCGATTGGTACATTGATAAAATAGAGTTAGTAAATAAAAACTATTTTAGCTGTTCACTTACAAGGGTTTCAAGTATTTTCACCAGGGGTGACAGCTTTGAGATTGGCCTAGAATTATTTAAAAGAGTTGGATCTCCCCCTTTTAAAAGTGGTAGGACAAATAATGCTGATTTCCAGATCTTTGGAATTTCATTACATTCCAGGGTTAGATTGAACAGAGATGTAAGTGGTTCAGCTATGAAATCAGCTACCAGATTTAAAAAGCAGGGATCCAAAAATCAGAACCTGCAGGCTTTCTCTGATCTAAGGATTTCAGGGCTTTATGTACCACCTGCACTGAGAATGGCAAAAAGCTAAAAGTTTGACCAGCTATCACTGGTTCATCCACACAGGGTTGTACAGAGACAGAGGACACTGAATCAAACAGCCTACCAGATGATACAAAGTGCTCATTGAAACAATTCAGCATTTCAGTTTTGTCATATATAGCAACAGAGTCCTTCAAAACACATGACGGCAATTCATTAACATTACTGTTACCAGACATAGACTTAATAGCCTTCCAAAACTGTCTAGGGTCATTCAGGTTATCAGTGGGAACTGACATAAAATATTCAGACTTGGCCTTCCTGAGAAGAAAAGAAAACTTGTTTCGTAACTGGCTAAAAATAAGCCAATCAGCATCAGAACATGATTTCCTTGCTTTAGCCCAGGCTAGATTACGGTCGTGAATAATACAAGACCGCTCAGAAGAAAACCATGGATTATCCCGCCCTTTAACCCTGATCCTGCGGAATGGGGCATGTTTGTTTACTATTTGGAAAAAACCATAATGAAAGAATTTCCAGGCCGTTTCCACATCAGGGATAAACTCAATCTTCCTCCAGTCAAAATAAAACAAATCATGAAAGAAAGCCTGCTCATTACAACACTTCAAATTTATCTTACGGATAAAATGCGGGTTTGTCTTTGGAACCTTAGTATTTCTAACAGCAACAACACAATGGTCACTTAAATCATTACAAAAAACACCAACCGCAGAATATTTATGTGGAACATTTGTCAATATCAAATCAATCAGGGTAGATTTATCTGGGCATTTAAGATGTGGGTGAGTTAATCAACTGGGTAAGATTCATAGAATTACAAAACATGTTTAAATCATCAGACACCAGCTTTAACCAACACCAGTTGAGATCACCAATCAAGATCATAAGTTAAGACATAAGGTGCCTCAAAGAAGAAAATGCATCACCGAGAGCAGAGGGGGGTCTATAACAGCCAATCACAGTTATAGAGAGCAGAGGGGGGTCTATAACAGCCAATCACAGTTATAGAGAGCAGAGGGGGGTCTATAACAGCCAGTCACAGTTATAGAGAGCAGAGGGTTGTCTATAACAGCCAATCACAGTTATAGAGAGCAGAGGGGGGTCTATAACAGCCAGTCACAGTTATAGAGAGGCCCTTTGAAACATCAATATTCAAAGCAAGAAATTCCAACTGTTTACAAATAGTTTCAGAATTTGCCACACTTACATGCAATTTAGATTTTACGTATATAGCCACACCCCCACCTTTCTTAACCCGATCAGTGCGATAAACATTGTAACCACTTATACAAATATCCTTATCAAAAACAGACTTGCTGAGCCAGATTTCAGAAAACACAATTACATCAGCATCAGTTGATTTAGCCCAAATCCTAACCCCATCAATTTTGGAAAACAGGTTGAAAAATACAAAAACCAGATCTTAGACAACCAGACATATCAGGGCCAGGGTTAGGTTGCACGTTACCTGATATCAACAAAAGAAGAATAACTAGGCACCTCTGTTTAATAACCTTGCACGGCTTCTCTTTTTTAAGAGACCTGCTGCAAGCAAATTCTACAAATGAGTTTCCAGACAATACAAAACAGTCATTTAAAATCATTTGACTTTGGTAGTGACACAAATTCGTACTGTTCCCATCATCCCACAAATACATCGGCACTTGGACGAGTGGACCAAGTGAAAAAGAGCAAGTTCCTGCAGACAAAATGTCCAATGGACGGGAGAGCGCATTGTCAAATGTACTCACCCAGCGACAATGTTCGTTTTCTCCAGAGTTCAGTAAAGTCAGTGCACAAAGCAATACCATGAAAACTGTCATTTTCTCGGACAAAAAAATAAACCAATTAGAGGCCAACGAAGGTAAGGGGAGAGAGAGACAGCGTGTATGTATGAGTCTGAATGTGAGTGTTTGCGCGTGTGTGTAGATTGAGGTCGATAGAGAGAACGTTGAGATTGTTTAGCTGCCACTGACAGCCAGGCGAAGAGCAGAAAGGAGCAGCTTGGACAAGACACTCCGCAGACGAAGGAGGAACTCAGGCCAGCCAGAGATGGGGTTACTTTGGTAAACTTCAAGTAATGAAGTGCCGAGTTGAGGAGGACCCGTGATCTTTACACCAGCAAAAATAAAATAGTTTGCACTACACAACGACGAAGTTACGCAACCATAAATAAATAGGTTATTAGTAGGTTAAAATGTACTAGTCACAGACAAACGACTTGACATTCTGCCATCTTGGGTACACTGCAGCATCCACCGAGAGGCTCTTGCTGCCAAGGGAATGCCTGACAGCTTGAAAGACGTTTTGTACACTACAGTGAAAATGGTTAACTTTGTTAAAGCAAGAACCCTGAACTCTTGTGTATTTTATGCACTATGCAATGATATGTGCAGCGACCATGTGACACTTTTACAACATACAGAAGAAGTGTGCTGGTTATCAAGGGTCAAAGTATTGACACGTTTTTTTAAAATTGAGAGACGAGCTTAAAGTTTTCTTTACTGACCATAATTTTCACTTGTCTGACCTCTTGCATGATGACGAGTTTCTCACAGGACTGGCCTATCTGGGTGATGCTTTTTCTCGCCTGAATGATCTGAATCTAGGATTACAGGGACTCTCTGCAACTATATTGAATGTGCGGGACAAAATTATTAAGAAGTTGCCGCTCTTCTCTGTCTGCATTAACAAGGACAACACACACATCATTGTATGATTTGTTGTGTGCAAATGAACTCAAGCTTAAGGACAATGTAAAATGTGATATAGCGAAGCACCTGAGTGAGTTGGGTGCGCAATTACGCAGGTACTTTCCCAAAACGGATGACATAAACAACTGGATTTGTGATCCCTTTCATGCCCTGCCTCCAGTCCATTTACTGGTAGAGAGCCTCATAGAAATTGCAACAAGCGGTTCTGTAAAAATGTAATTTAATCAGATGCCACTGCCAGATTTCTGGATTGGGCTGCGCTCAGAGTATCCTGACTTGGCATATTGTGCTGTTAAGACACTGATGCCCTTTGCAACCACATACCTATGTGAGAGTGGATTCTCGGCCCTCACTAGCATGACAACTAAATACAGGCACAGACTGTGTATGGAAAATGATTTAAGACTGAGACTCTCTCTGATACAACCCAACATTGCAGAGTTATGTGCATCCTTTCAAGCACACCCTTCTCATTAACCTGTGGTGAGTTATTCACAATTTTTGATGAACAAATAAGGTTTTATATGTAAGATGGCTAAATAAAGATCAAAATGATTGATTATTATTATTATATTATTATTTGTGCCCTGGTCCTATAAGAGCTCTTTGTCACTTCCCACGAGCCGGGTTGTGACAAAAACTCACACTCATTCTTATGTTTACTAAATGTATTGTATAGTGTGTGTGTGTGGCAGGCTTACAATGATGGCAAAAAACAACATTTGAGAGTGCGCTGACCCTGGTGCTAGAGGGGGTACGCAGCTGGAGGTTGAATGTTTGAAGGGGTACGGGACTATAAAACATTTGGCAGCCACAGTTGTAGAGCATTATGAACTGCTGTGGTGCAGTGCTCTAAGCAGCATGCTCTCATTCTGAGCTGTGTTGTACCCTCATTTTTTTTCTTTTTTCGGTGAGCGAGAGAGCGACATATATCGACGTTCTCAGTCCCTCTCAGGACATTTCCAAAAATGGGCCAGTGTGTTAGAAATGCACGGGATGATCTCTGGTCCCAGTCTGACCCTGACTGGTAGTGTATTTTTATTGAAACGTGTGATTTCAAGTTATTTATATTCATTAATTAATTATATTTCAAAATGGCCAGCTAAGCCAGTTAAGAACAAATTCTTATTTTACAATGACAGCCTACCCCGGCCACACCCTCCCCTAACCCGGACGACGCTGTGTCAATTGGGCGCCACCCTATGGGACTCCTATGACACAGCAGGTTGTGATACAGCCCGGGTTCGAACCAGGGTCTGTAGTGACGCCTCGGGCACTGAGATTCAGTGCTTGATGGTTGTAACTACCTGTGAGGCAGAGAGCAGTAGTCAGTGATAGATGGCAGTACCTTTAAATGGAAAAGACACAGCCTGTATAGAAAAGACACAGCCTGTATAGAAAAGACACAGCCTGTATAGAAAAGACACAGCCTGTATAGAAAAGACACAGCCTGTATAGAAAAGACACAGCCTGTATAGAAAAGACACAGCCTGTATAGAAAAGACACAGCCTGTATAGAAAAGACACAGCCTGTATAGAAAAGACACAGCCTGTATAGAAAAGACACAGCCTGTATAGAAAGACACAGCCTATACAGAATAAATATTATAAATGGAGGTCAAACCCCGCTGTCGGCTAGTAATTGGTCCCAGAGTGTCAGTTGTGTAATGCCTGTGTTGTGTTCCTGGGCTAACCAGCACATATACTCACACACACACGCACACGCACACACACACACACACACACACACACACACACACACGCTTGCCTGTACTGTACCCCTCATTACCTTGTCAGACTATGCAACTGGAAGGAATACAGAGGAATGACAGAACGCTAAAAGACCAAATCTGATGGATGAGTTGGGGGACAGAAATGCAGGTTGTAATTTATTGTGATGAGTCATGTGCCGGAGGCAGCTCTGCAGGGTAGTCACTAGCTGGCACAGCCACAAAGTCATTCAAATCTGATTTTAATCCTAACCATAACCTTGACTCTAACCTTAATCACATTGCTAACCATATGACTGACCCTAACGTTAACTTAAACAAACAAAAAACATTATCATGATTTTTTACAATATATAGACAATTTTCACTTTGCAGCCCGTCCATCTAGTGGAAATTGCACAAGTCTTCCTGCAGGACAAGATTCTTCCCCATAAACATGTAACTGAAATACCCTGTTTGATGAACAGAAGAGGGAACCTTCAGGCAAATACAAAATGTCTTTCTCTTCTTATTCAAACTGTTTTGAGGGGTACAATACACTAACTTGTATTTGTACAGTCATTGCTTACATCAGCATATCACTGCCTCATAAATAATCCCTGTCAACCCCTTTCCTCTGGAAATGAGCTCCTTAATGTTTAGACAACATGATGTTGCTTCACTTTCAAGGCACAAACCAAAACACAGGCACATCTCCAACAACAACCATCATGTTGCGACACTTCATCTTTATAGAGAGCTAAATGTGGATGATTGAATTGTACCCTGTTGATTCTGTTAATCATTTGACAAATATGCTACTTCCAACTGTCTGCAGTAACTATCTAGGGGCACATGGAGTCAAAACTGTCCCACATTCCTTGGTAGTGGTGGGACCGGGTGCTCCCTGCCCCTCTCCCAGGGCCCAGGTGCTCTTCCCCTCTGATTCGTCCTGCTATTGGGTAATAGAGTGATTTATCCCCAGTAGGACCCCCCCCCCCCCACATCTCCTTAATCAGAAGTCCCTGGGCTAATTAGCCCTTAGTCGGCCCAGGTCCCTGAACAGAGTAGGCTCACACAGCAATTAGACCTTCTGCCTAATATTAGCTCAATGGGAGAGGGAGGGAGGGAGGGAGGGAGGGAGGGAGGGAGGGAGGGAGGGAGGGAGGGAGGGGAGGGAGGGAGGGAGGGAGGGAGGGAGGGAGGGAGGGAGGGAGGGAGGGAGGGAGGGAGGGAGGGGAAAAGAAGAAGAGATAAAGACTAGGATGACAGTAAGAGAGAGAGAGACTAGGATGACAGTAAGAGAGAGAGAGAGAGAGACACTAGGATGACAGTAAGAGAGAGAGAGACTAGGATGACAGTAAGAGAGAGAGAGAGAGAGAGACTAGGATGACATTAAGAGAGAGAGAGACTAGGATCACAGTAAGAGAGAGAGAGAGACTAGGATGACAGTAAGAGAGAGAGACTAGGATGACAGTAAGAGAGAGAGAGACTAGGATGACAGTAAGAGAGAGAGAGAGACTAGGATGACAGTAAGAGAGAGAGAGACTAGGATGACAGTAAGAGAGAGAGAGACTAGGATGACAGTAAGAGAGAGAGAGACTAGGATGACAGTAAAAGAGAGAGAGACTAGGATGACAGTAAAAGAGAGAGAGACTAGGATGACAGTAAGAGAGAGAGAGAGACTGGGATGACAGTAAGAGAGAGAGAGAGTCTAGGATGACAGTAAGAGAGAGAGAGACTAGGATGACAGCGAGAGAGAGAGAGAAGAGAGGAGAGAGAGAGAGAGAGACTAGGATGACAGTAAAAGAGAGAGGACTAGGATGACAGTAAGAGAGAGAGAGACTAGGATGACAGTAAGAGAGAGAGAGACTAGGATACAGTAAGAGAGAGAGAGACTAGGATGACAGTAAGAGAGAGAGAGAGACTTGGATGACAGTGTGAGAGAGAGAGAGAGAGAGAGAGAGAGAGAGAGAGAGAGAGAGAGAGAGACTAGGGTGACAGTAAGAGAGAGAGAGACTAGGATGACAGTAAGAGAGAGAGAAGACTAGGATGACAGTAAGAGAGAGAGAGAGACTAGGATGACAGCGAGAGAGAGAGAGAGAGAGAGAGAGAGAGAGAGAGAGAGAGAGACTAGGATGACAGTAAAAGAGAGAGAGACTAGGATGACAGTAAGAGAGAGAGAGACTAGGATGACAGTAAGAGAGAGAGAGAGACTAGGATGACAGTAAGAGAGAGAGAGACTAGGATGACAGTAAGAGAGAGAGAGAGACTTGGATGACAGTGTGAGAGAGAGAGAGAGAGAGAGAGAGAGAGAGAGAGAGAGAGAGAGAGAGAGAGAGAGAGACTAGGGTACAGTAAGAAGAGAGAGACTAGGATGACAGTAAGAGAGAGAGAGAGACTAGGATGACAGTAAGAGAGAGAGAGAGACTTGGATGACAGTAAGAGAGAGAGAGAGACTTGGATGACAGTAAGAGAGAGAGAGAGCTTGGATGACAGTGTGAGAGAGAGACTTGGATGACAGTGTGAGAGAGAGACTTGGATGACAGTGTGTGAGAGAGAGAGAGAGAGAGAGAGAGAGAGAGAGAGAGAGAGAGGAGAGAGAGAGAGAGCTAGGGTGACAGTAAGGAGGGAGAGAGAGAGAGAGACTTGGAGACAGTAAGAGAGAGAGACTAGGATGACAGTAAGATAGAGAGACTAGATTGACAGTAAGAGAGAGAGACTAGGATGACAGTAAGAGAGAGAGAGAGACTAGGATGATAGTAAGAGAGAGAGAGAGACTAGGATGATAGTAAGAGAGAGATAGAGAGGCTAGATTGACAGTAAGAGAGAGAGATAGACTAGGATGGCAGTAAAGGAGAGAGCGAGACTTGGATGACAGCACGAGAGAGAGAGAGACCAGGATGACAGTAAGAGAGAGAGAGAGAGAGACTTGGATGACAGTAAGAAATAGATAGAGAGACAAGGATGACAGTAAGAGAAAGATAGAGACTAGGATGACAGTAAGAGAGAGAGAGAGAGACTAGGATGACAGTAAGAGAAAGATAGAGACTAGGATGACAGTAAGAGAGAGAGAGAGAGAGACTAGGATGACAGGAAGAGAGAGAGACTAGGATGACAGTAAGAGAGAGAGAGATAGAGAGAGAGACTAGGATGACAGTAAGAGAGAGAGCGAGAGAGACTAGAATGACAGTAAGAGACAGAGAGAGAGAGACTAGGATGACAGTAAGAGAGAGAGAGAGAGAGAGACTAGGATGACAGTAAGAGAGAGAGAGAGAGAGAGACTAGGATGACAGTAAGAGAGAGAGAGAGAGAGACTAGAATGACAGTAAGAGACAGAGAGAGAGAGACTAGGATGACACTAAGAGGGAGAGAGAGACTAGGATGACAGTAAGAGAGAGAGAGAGAGAGACTAGGATGACAGTAAGAGAGAGAGAGAGAGAGAGAGAGAGATGAACCTGGGGAAGAGTCCCCTAAGCAAGCTGGTCCAGGGGCTCTGTTCACAAACACAAACACACCCCACAGAGCCCCAGGACAACAGCACAATTAGACCCAACCAAATCATGAGAAAACAAAAAGATAATTACTTGACACATTGGAAAGAATTAACAAAAAAACGGAGCAAACTAGAATGCTATTTGGCCCTACACAGAGAGTACACAGCGGCAGAATACCTGACCACTGTGACTGACCCAAAATGAAGGAAAGCTTCGACTATGTACAGACTCAGTGAGCATAGCCTTGCTATTGAGAAAGGCCGCCGTAGGCAGACATGGCTCTCAAGAGAAGACAGGCTATGTGCTCACTGCCCACAAAACGAGGTGGAAACTGAGCTGCACTTCCTAACCTCCTGCCCAATGTATGACCATATTAGAGAGACATATTTCCCTCAGATTATACAGATCCACAAAGAATTTGAAAACAAATCCAATTTTGATAAACTCCCACATCTACTGTGTGAAATTCCACAGTGTGCCATCACAGCAGCAAGATTTGTGACCTGTTGCCACGAGAAAAGGGAAACCAGTGAAGAACACACACTGTTGTAAATACAACCCATATTTAAGCATATTTATTTTTATCTTGTGTCCTTTAACCATTTGTACATTGTTAAAACACTGTATATATAATATGACATTTGTAATGTCTTTAATGTTTTGAAACTTCTGTATGTGTAATGTTTACTGTTAATTTTTATTGTTTATTTCACTTTATATATTCACTTTATATATTATCTACCTCACTTGCTTTGGCAATGTTAACACATGTTTATGCCAATAAAGCCCTTGAATTGAATTGAATTGAATTGAGAGAGAGAGAGACTAGGATGACAGTAAGAGAGAGAGAGAGAGAGACTAGGATGACAGTAAGAGAGAGAGAGAGACTAGGATGACAGTAAGAGAGCGAGAGAGAGAGAGACTAGGATGACAGTAAGAGAGAGAGAGAGACTAGGATGACAGTAAGAGAGAGCCAGAGGGGCAAAGAGAAGAGAAAATGAAAAGAGCAAAGAGAAGAGAAAAGAAGCGGCGACAGAGCAACAGACGGGTAAAGGAGAGGGACTAGATATATGTTGCTGAATAAAAGAAAAGCACACAGCGACATGGCTGGAGCCTACAGGTGAGAGAGAGACAAAGTGAGCTGCTACACGGAGCACGTTGCTGTGGCGGCCTGTCGGCTTCCCAGTAGACACTGCAGTAAAATACACCCGTTTCTCAACCCAACAGGTGTCAGGATGACATATCTCCCCCATTTAAGAAGGAGGAAAAGAGAAAGGGATCTCTGTCTCTCCACACACACAGGGCTGGTCACACACACAGGGCTGGTCACTCACACAGGGCTGGTCACACACACAGGGCTGGTCACACACACAGGGCTGGTCACACACACAGGGCAGGTCACACACACAGGGCTGGTCACACACACAGGGCTGGTCACACACACAGGGCTGGTCACACACACAGGGCTGGTCACACACACAGGGCTGGTCACACACACAGGGCTGGTCACACACACAGGGCTGGTCACACACACAGGGCTGGTCACACACACATGGCTGGTCACACACACAGGGCTGGTCACACACACAGGGCTGGTCACACACACACAGGGCTGGTCATACACACAGGGCTGGTCATACAGACAGGGCTGGTCACACAGCAGGACTAGAGTAAGAAGTTGAAAAGCCAAGCTAGGCAAACAGCACTGCATTTCTCCACACAGACAATGAAAATGATGCATTCCAACAGAATGGTGCATTCCAACAGAATGGTGCATTCCAACAGAAATGGTGCATTCCAACAGAAATGGTGCATTCCAACAGAATGGTGCATTCCAACAGAAATGGTGCATTCCAACAGAATGGTGCATTCCAACAGAATGGTGCATTCCAACAGAAATGGTGCATTCCAATAGAATGGTGCATTCCAACAGAATGGTGCATTCCAACAGAATGGTGCATTCCAACAGAATGGTGCATTGCAACAGAAATGGTGCATTCCAATAGAAATGGTGCATTCCAACAGAAATGGTGCATTCCAACAGAATGGTGCATTCCAACAGAAATGGTGCATTCCAATAGAATGGTGCATTCCAATAGAATGGTGCATTCCAACAGAATGGTGCATTCCAACAGAATGGTACATTCCAACAGAATGGTACATTCCAACAGAATGGTGCATTCCAACAGAATGGTACATTCCAACAGAATGGTACATTCCAACAGAATGGTGCATTCCAACAGAATGGTACATTCCAACAGAATGGTACATTCCAACAGGTCACAAATTGGTCTGTGAAATGACTCAAGTAAAGGAAAGGTAACACCATGTTACAGGGCATTAGGCACTTCTTCTAACCTGCCTTTAATTCAGGAGTGTTTGTCCCCTCAGCTTGTGTGAGAGAGAATGGTGTGACATTGAGAGCGTGGCACCATGGCGACAGAGACACAGCGCCGATGTCATTACCGTCCCATCAAGCCCTCTGCTCAGCGTGCCAGCCAATCGTTGAGTGATAAGAGGCGATTACGGGCTGCGCAGCCAGGCAGGGACTCCGGGAAGGACCGCCGCCCGCCGTCCACCACGCAATCTACGGTACAGCCTGGCTGGGAAGATGAGGATGAGTGTGAAGGCTGGGAACACCAAACAACGTTGGCCTCTTTCTGAGTGGAGAAGATTGTTTGGGTGGAGAAAATGATGCTGCTTTTCAGCACCCTCGCTCCTGAAACGCTGTGAGTTTTGGTCCCACCACCCCAGGCTTCAATACGCCCTCACATAGCGGCACCCATTTCAAAGAATTTACATTCTAAAGGCAACAGATTTGGCCATGAGAGCAAGGTCACAGTCAAGCGGAAGCTCCAGCCAATGCAACAGCAGCAAGCTAAATGTAGTCAGCTCCACTCCCGGCCTCACCTTCATCAGACAGAGCAGATAGAAGCTCTCCTACTGTATACTCCTTTAGTCCTTATCAGGGAAGGAGATGACTGATAACACTGCATGGACTCATTTACAAACGACAGATGTGCAGAGAAAGAGGATAGTGAAATGTGCTGAATGGAGCTGCACTATAAGCTGGCTGCTAGGAGGTGATGCTGACACTAGTGTATGGACTCTCTCTCTCTCTCTCTCTCTCTCTCTCTCTCTCTCTCTCTCTCTCTCTCTCTCTCTCTCTCTCTCTCTCTCTCTCTCTCTCTCTCTCTCTCTCTCTCTCTCTCTCTATCTCTCTCTCTCTCTCTCTCTCTCTCTCTCTCTCTCTCTCTCTCTCTCTCTCTCTCTCTCTCTCTCTCTCTCTCTCTCTCTCTCTCTCTCTCTCTCTCTCTCTCTCTCTCTCTCTCTCTCTCTCTCTCTCTCTCTCTCTCTCTCTCTCTCTCTCTCTCTCTCTCTCTCTCTCTCTCTCGTTATTAAACCTTTACACCCACACACACTAGACTACACTATCTGTCCATATTGAAGCCTTTGCCCTTTTCCCTGACACTGGCTCACATTCATGCACAAACAGGCACATCCGTCTGTATTTGTTTCTCCGCCCACCCAGCCTGAACGAGCCTATCACTTCTGTGCACTTCCTCCAGTCATCTCAAATAGCCCATCTGGGCATGTGCAAACAAGCAATCCAATAGCCCACAATACATATGTATGGAAATTCCATATTCAATAGAGTGGATTTTACTGCCAGTTATCTGTGAGCGTGGGCCCATCTAGAGAGGAAGTGATGGAGAGGAAGGAGAGATGGACAGGAGGGAGAGATGGAGAGGAGAGAGAGATGGAGAGAGAGATGGAGAGAGAGATGGAGAGGAGAGAGAGATGGAGAAGAGAGAGAGATGGAGAGTGAGATGGAGAGGAGAGAGAGATAGAGATGGAGAGAGAGAGGGAGAGAGAGATGGAGAGTGAGATGGAGAGGAGAGAGAGAGAGATGGAGAGAGAGATGGAGAGGAGAGAGAGATGGAGAGAGAGATGGAGAGTGAGATGGAGAGGAGAGAGAGATGAGAGTGAGATGGAGAGGAGAGAGAGGTGGAGAGGAGAGAGTGACGGAGAGAGTGAAAGAGAGGAGAGAGAGATGGAGAGGAGAGAGAGATGGAGTGAGATGGAGAGGAGAGAGAGATGGAGAGTGAGATGGAGAGGAGAGAGAGGTGGAGAGGAGAGAGAGATGGAGAGGAGAGAGAGATGGAAAGTGAGATGGAAAGGAGAGAGAGATGGAAAGTGAGATGGAAAGGAGAGAGAGGTGGAGAGGAGAGAGTGAAAGAGAGGAGTGATGTAGATGGTGCAGTAATTTATGTTCATTATGGTGTTCTTTACCGGACCAGCCTTCTGCACTATAATACACAGTCAGCGTTTCACAGACCCACACCCAATTTACCTATTTTTACATACCCACATCTTTTCCTGTTTCATTCCCCATCTCCCCCTCTTCCTCTTCCCCCCATCTCTACGTCTTCCCCTATCCTCCCGACTCTTGCTCTCTCCCTTTCCCTCTCTCCATCTGTCGCCCCTTCTCTTCTGTCTCATTCACCATCTCCCGATCTCTCTTCCCTCTCTCCCTCCTCTCTGTCTCTTGCTCTCTCCTCTCTGGGTGATGGCTCATAGAGCAGCGAGAGGTCTAGATATGTGAGTCTGCGCCTCGCTTCATTTCCTCAACTAATGGAGACATGGAGGCATGGTGAGAGGGTGAGAGAGGCAGAGAGAGAAACCAAGAGAGACAGAGAGAGTGAGAGAATGAGAGACAAATGGAGAGAGTGAGAGAGTGAGAGAGAGAGAGAGAGAGGAGAGAGGAGAGAAAGAGAGACAGATAGACAGAGAAAGCGAGAGAGAGAGATGAGAGAACGAGAGAGAGGGAGAGAGATAAAGATTTTCCTCAAACCAAAAATGAGGTCACTAAAAGGGGATGTTGAAATGCACCATGTTTTGAAGCAGCCAGTCCTTTTTGAAAACTCACTAACATCATAGATAACATCACAAATACCTCAGATATTAAAACCCAAACGTTCCATGAGTGAGTCATGTCTTTCTTTAAAAGAAATAATGATTACGACTGAGGAGACAGATTATGATTCGTAGGCTGTGTTCGTGACTGATAAGGCCCTCTGAGTGGGGTTAGAGATTCACCCAAATGTGGGTGTCTTATGTGGGCTGTCAGTCATATGAACAGAGCATACTTCACCTGGTCTCCACAGTGGCCTGTCCTTTTAGAACATAGCAGATAGACAGGGACGTCATGGTTTCTATGACAACAACCAGTCTCGTCCCCAACCTGAGCTCTCCATGTAATTCATTAGGCAGCAAGCCACTACATGTATTATCAGGTATCAGAGAGAAAGAAAGTAGAACCACATGAATAAACATTATGAACCCACAACAAACTAAAAGGTGGGTGGTATCCACACACTGAAGCTGTAGCTACTAAGAATACAGCAACAGAGGTATCCACACACTGAAGCTGTAGCTACTAAGAATACAGCAACAGAGGTATCTACACACTGAAGCTGTAGCTACTAAGAATACAGCAACAGAGGTATCTACACACTGAAGCTGTAGCTACTAAGAATACAGCAACAGAGGTATCCACACACTGAAGCTGTAGCTACTAAGAATACAGCAACAGAGGTATCCACACACTGAAGCTGTAGCTACTAAGAATACAGCAACAGAGGTATCCACACACTGAAGCTGTAGCTACTAAGAATACAGCAACAGAGGTATCCACACACTGAAGCTGTAGCTACTAAGAATACAGCAACAGAGGTATCCACACACTGAAGCTGTAGCTACTAAGAATACAGCAACAGAGGTATCCACACACTGAAGCTGTAGCTACTAAGAATACAGCAACAGAGGTATCCACACACTGAAGCTGTAGCTACTAAGAATACAGCAACAGAGGTATCCACACACTGAAGCTGTAGCTACTAAGAATACAGCAACAGAGGTATCCACACTCGCTCACTCGCTCACTCGCTCACTCACTCGCTCACTCGCTCACTCACTCACTCACTCACTCACTCACTCACTCACTCACTCACTCACTCACTCACTCACTCACTCACTCACATTCCCTCATTCACTCACACACGCACACACAAACACGCACACACACAAAGCTGGGTCCCCGTTCCTGCCCATCTCCCTCATGGTGCTCTTTCACCCAGCTGCAGGAAAGTGATTTGGAACCGGGAGCACCCCTCCATGCCATCCATCTGTTACCGTGGGACCGGGCCTTGGTCCAGACAGCTCTGTGTGTGTGTGTGTGTGTGTGTGTGTGTGTGTGTGTGTGTGTGTGTGTGTGTGTGTGTGTGTGTGTGTGTGTGTGTGTGTGTGTGCAGCAGCTGACTGTGGCACGCCAGCCAGACCTCTGGGCTGGCACCGTTCAGCACTAATGCTAGCGCTAGCATTAAGGGCCTCCAGGGGACACGACAGGGGGGCCACACACAGCCCAGCACAGCTGAACAGGTTAGAGGGAGGACGATGGAGGGGCTAGCTAAGGCCAGGGATGGGAGGGGGTGCTGTTGTCCCTTAGGGGACACAACGGGAGGTCGGTGAGGGTGGATGTTCAGGACGAGGGGTGGAGGGTGAGGGAAAGTAGGCAGGCTACTGGAGCAAACACCTCTTTAGGGCACCATCCCTCCAGCGAGAAGCCAGTCCAACCATTCTTTAGGAGGCCACTGACTGGAAATGAACAATGGACAATTGGAACCCATAAAAAAGCATCAATACTATGAAACGAGGCCATGCTTTGTAATATCATTATTGACTAACATATCATTGTTGTTATGTGCTAAAAGACTAGCCTAATATGTAATACAGTATGTCAAGTAGCACTGTGCCACACTAAAAGCATGCTAACGGTCATGCCGGTTGCAGGGCCGCACACTAGGCCTTGTCTAGCTGATAAACGCTGGCCTCACCACTGCTTCTTTAAATGCGGGTGACATTTACATGAAGTGCTTCATTTGTGCCAAGGACAGAAGTGTGGTGTGTTAACAATTAAAAGGGTGCTTAATGGGGCATGCAAATGCTATTTTGAGAGCATGTTGTGGGAAGAAGAATTGGGCATAGCCTATTAGGAAGAAATCAGAGCAGTGTTCCCCTGAAGTGGGCCAAGGTCAACACTAGCTGGGAGGATGGCAGGTCTACTATCTGGGTTAAAAACTCAGCACAGCATAGAAACAAGTGACAAAAGCCAGATTAACACGGACGGACGGACGGACGAACAGACAGACAGAAAGAGTCCCGTCTTGGGTTCAACATTACTCCTCTTTCAAGGCCAGCCTTCTCTTCCCTGCTGCACATCAAACTTCACAGGGATCTGGAGAACACTCAGCAGTCAGAACCAGTCTAGGAAAACACAGGAGAGACATCGCTGGCCAAAAACATACGCTGCATTGGGGCCCGGTGCTCAGGCAGCTAAGGCCTGGAACAGAAACAGTTGAAGGTAGTGGGTTATAAGGGGATAGGGGGTGAGGCAGGAAGGGGCAGGGAGGGAGCCGTGTCTTTGGGAGTCCAGTGGAGCGAGCAGAGCACAGAGTATGCTCTATGTGTGCCCCTCTCCCTGGTCCCTCTCCCAGACCCCCTCCAAAGGCTCCAGTGTGTCCCTGTGTCCTGGGCCAGGCCAGAGGGGGAACAGGGGCGCTCTCTGTGCCTTGTGAGGTGGCCAGACTCCCAGCCTCCTGCTCCCAGCCGGTTGTGTGTTTTGGGTTTTTTACAGTGGGTCAGTGCCTGGCTGGCTGCCTGGAGGTTGTGTGTTCATGTGCCACACTCATGTTTACCATCAGGGAGGAGCTTTCCTCCACAGAGAGGCTGTGAAGTGGGCAGGACTGGGATGAAAAGATCTGGGCTGTGCTGGGGGACCTGCCAGTAGCATCGATTACAATACATCCCTTACACACTCACCAACACAGTTACAGACACAGAAGTTCAATAACCCCTCTATTTCATTCCAGTTTCAAAATCCATGTGAAAAAGCCTGGCCTATTGGACTACAGTAGACTGTACCAGTGGGAGCGAGGGGGAGAGGGGGACTTGTTCAACAAACCCCTATTAAGACATGTAAATATCATTGACCTTCAGCAAGCTTTTTCCAACAGACATGGCACTATTTAACATTTGGAGAGCGTATAGAATCTCTCCAGTTTGAGGGAGGTTGTGTATTGTGGGTCTTTCTATAAACTAGGGGACCAGTGAGGATTTCCTAAACTGGACAACTTGTTACAGCTGGCCATTGATAATAATCTGGCATTGTTTTGCAGAACACCGTCCATATGTCGGTCCAATGAAAACAATTATAAGAAAAGGCAATCCAAAAATCCAGAGAAAGATGGTGAATCGAACCCAAAACCAGTCAGAGAACTGTCAATGCCGGAGGAGAGGAGCGAGGGGCAAACTGTTCATGATGGCGATGCCTTTGCTAGCAGCGCTGCTAATCCTGTCCGTTCAAATTTGCAGTTTAATAAGAACTTTGTGACATTTGCTGATGTAAAAGGGCTATATAAATAAACACGATTTTTGGTAATGAGTGGAAACGCCATGTGGATGCTTAACATTTATACATCCGGTGAAATATCTGTCTCATTGTACTATCTGTGGTATAACCCCTGGCTTGTCATGCAGAATTCAAAGCTGGCCTACAACATGCAAAAAGGTATTAAACTGGCTAAAGTGTGGATTGGAATGTACACTGCCCTGCACATGAAATAAATAAATAAAAGAGCCCTCTGAAAAAGGTTTTTGGAGCATGCCGAAACAAGGAGCGTGCCGAAACAAGGAGCGTGCCGAAACAAGGAGTGTGCCGAAACAAGGAGTGTGCCGAAACAAGGAGCGTGCCGAAACAAGGAGCGTGCTGAAACAAGGAGCGTGCCGAAACAAGGAGCATGCTGAAACAAGGAGCGTGCCGAAACAAGGAGCATGCTGAAACAAGGAGCGTGCCGAAACAAGGAGCATGCCGAATCAAGGAGCATGCTGAAACAAGGAGCATGCCGAATCAAGGAGGATGCTGAAACAAGGAGCATTTTGTGGCAGCAAGCAGCAGACAAGGCTAAATCGGACACCCAGGTCATAGTTAACACTCAAAATAAATAAAGACACTGCAGCCAGAGTCTTCAGAACAGCCTTAGAAGGAGCCTAAACGTCACAGCTACAAGCCCGCTCATGGCTTTGAGTAAGAATTTGACTGTCCGGAGTTAAATGAACTTGACATGGGGAAAGTCATCGTGGGAGGTTTTGAAAACAAAGAAAGGATTTTTTTTCTTTACAAACTTGTTCTGTACTGTGAAGATAATCTGTGCTTCATATTATCACTTAGGCAGGAGGCCTATATACACTCACACTGTATATGTGTTCTGCTGTAGTCTACATTCATATATTTTATTTGAAGTTATATTCCGATATTGTGATATTTGTTCTACTGCTACATTGATGTCTTGAAAATTATATGAAATTCGGGTCTTGTAAGCCCCAAAGCTGAGTATGTGTGCATATGCATATGGCCGGTGTTCTGCATACGGACGGTGTTCTGCATATGGACGGTGTTCTGCATATGGACGGTGTTCTGCATATGGACGGTGTTCTGCATATGGACGGTGTTCTGCATATGGACGGTGTTCTGCATATGGACGGTGTTCTGCATATGGACGGTGTTCAGCATATGGACGGTGTTCTGCATATGGACGGTGTTCTGCATATGGACGGTGTTCTGCATATGGACGGTGTTCTGCATATGGACGGTGTTCTGCATATGGACGGTGTTCTGCATATGGACGGTGTTCTGCATATGGACGGTGTTCAGCATATGGACGGTGTTCTGCATATGAACGGTGTTCTGCATATGGACGGTGTTCTGCATATGAACGGTGTTCTGCATATGGACGGTGTTCTGCATATGAACGGTGTTCTGCATATGGACGGTGTTCTGCACTGACGTCTAAAAATGTTGATGTACATTGATGTCTAGAAAATGAGGCTATAAGAAATTCTGAAATTCTGCCTCGTCGCTACACTCAAGTATGTGGGCATACTGCGGTGACGCCTAAAATGCTTTGAATTAATCAGCACCTTGAAGAATGCTGTCCGTTTCACCACCATAGATAGTAGGCTACTTGGCTGTTTACTCTGTCTGCTGCGCTGCTACCTTGTGTTTGACACTTTTTTTCTCAATGTGTTCCGGTAACTCAGAGCCCCCCCGGATAACCCCACCTCAATCTCACTATGTGTTCCGGGACCTCAGAGCCCCCCCGGATAACCCCACCTCAATCTCACTATGTGTTCCGGGACCTCCAGATTTACAAATGAAGCACTGGTGGTTACATGTTGTCTGCGGTTGTGTGGCCGGTTGGACGTACTGCCAAACAGCACTGGTGGTTACATGTGGTCTGCGGTTGTGTGGCAGGTTGGACGTACTGCCAAACAGCACTGGTGGACATTCCTGCAGTCAGCATGCCAATTGCACACTCCCTTAAAACTTGAGATATCTGTGGCATTGTGTGACAAAACTGCATATTTTAGAGTGGCCTTCTATTGTCCCCAGCACAAGGTGCACCTGTGTAATGATCCTGCTGTTTCATCAGCTTCTTGATATACCACACATGTCAGGTGGATGGATTATCTTGGCAAAGGAGAAATGCTCACTAACAGGGACGTAAGCAAATTTGTGCACAAACTTTCAGCTCATGAAACACTTTACATGTTGAGTTTATATTTTTGGTCAGTATAAAATCCCTAGCGAATTGATGTTGATCATCTGTTTGATTTACAGCAGGGTCTCGTTATGAGTTTATGTTTTCATATGTTTCTGTGCCTGGGATTGGACTCTGTGCCTACTTTGCACAATTGTGTAGAATAGACTATTGCGCAACATCCAATGCTATTCCTATGAATTATTCTGGATATAATGACAACAAACTACATAGCCTAGTGGGCTCACTCACAGCAGGATCTGATAATGAAATAACATGACAAATACATGTTGTTTTCCATGTTACACCTGCAATTCCTAACAATAACAAGGGGCTTGAAGTAGCCTACTTGAACTTGAATTTGGAGCTCAGTAATTAAAGTACTGGAATAGGCCAACTGTGAAAATCAGACATTTCCTCAATTTGGTGCTTGAAAAGTCCTTGTAATTATTGTAGCCAATTTATAAGTTCTCCTGCTCCCTTATAATTATCTATGATTTTTATAACAGTTTTTGTGAGAGATGCGGCCATTTTCATTTGTTTCCTGCAGCTTCAATTAAAGGGTGTTGTGCTACTCTGTTGGGGTAAAACCATGTGTGGTTATTATGACGACAACATCTGTCGGCTTCAACTTCACTTTCCATACAAATCCCTCAATGAAAAAAAGGAACCTGGTTTTTGGTCACTTTCTCATAACGAAAAAAGCGATGGTGAGATTCAAATGGTGAGATTAATGCTACCCTGCATCAACCACATAAGCTACAGACAGACAGACAGATGCATCCAATCTATTTAGTCAGGCAATGTCCACATTATTCTCACATATTTTAGAATGGAATAATCATTTACATATCAATGCATTGGCAAAGGCCTAAAGAATCATTATTCCTAAAGTGGTAATGGCCCTACATTTTTGTACACTTCTTGAATGATTTTAGTAGACTTTTTGAATGCTTTTGGGGGGGGGGATTGTGGGGTTCTATAATAGGCCCTATATGTACAATTATATAAACAATACAATGAAGTTATTGAAAAAGGCCCTGAAAGTCCTTGAATTTGAATGGACAATGTCTGTATGAACCCTGCTTAAAGGATGTATAGTCCTAGTCCTATGTTGTTGTATAGCTGGAGTTATGGGCCAATTTGCATATGTTCACTTTCATTCCTCTAAGTACACATGTGGAACTGCACGAAAATCCTTTTTTATTTTAGTTTCAAACCATTTAGAAATGTTGATGTCACACACTGGCCCCATTATTTATAGAAAGACCCATATATATTATGTGATGTGTAGGTCAGTGTATATATGTGATGTGTAGGTCAGTGTATGTGATGTGTAGGTCAGTGTATATGTGTGTGTATGTGATATGTAGGTCAGTGTATATGTGTGTGTATGTGATATGTAGGTCAGTGTGTAGGTCAGTGTATGTGTGTGTATGTGATGTGTAGGTCAGTGTGTAGGTCAGTGTATGTGTGTGTATGTGATGTGTAGGTCAGTGTATGTGTGTGTATGTGATGTGTAGGTCAGTGTGTAGGTCAGTATATATGTGTGTGTATGTGATGTGTAGGTCAGTGTATATGTGTGCGTATGTGATGTGTTGGTCAGTGTATATGTGTGTGTATGTGATGTGTTGGTCAGTGTGTATGTGTGTGTATGTGATATGTAGGTCAGTGTATATGTGTGTGTATGTGATGTGTAGGTCAGTGTATGTATGTGATGTGTAGGTCAGTGTATGTGAGGTGTAGAACAGTGTATGTGATGTGTAGGTCAGTGTATGTGATGTGTAGGTCAGTGTATGTGATGTGTAGGTCAGTGTATGTGATGTGTAGGTCAGTGTATGTGATGTGTATGTGATGTGTATGTGATGTGTAGGTCAGTGTATATGTGTGTACGTGATGTGTAGGTCAGTGTATGTGAGGTATAGGTCAGTGTATGTGATGTGTAGGTCAGTGTATATGTGTGTCTGTATGTGATGTGTAGGTCAGTGTATATGTGTGTGTATGTGATGTGTAGGTCAGCGTATGTGATATGTAGGTCAGTGTATGTGATGTGTAGGTCAGTGTATGTGAGGTGTAGAACAGTGTATGTGATGTGTAGAACAGTGTATGTGATGTGTAGGTCAGTGTATGTGATGTGTAGGTCAGTGTATGTGATGTGTAGGTCAGTGTATGCGTGTGTATGTGATGTGTAGGTCAGTGTGTAGGTCAGTGTATATGTGTGTGTATGTGATGTGTAGGTCAGTGTATATGTGTGTGTGTATGTGATGTGTAGGTCAGTGTATATGTGTGTGTGTATGTGATGTGTAGGTCAGTGTATATGTGTGTGTATGTGATGTGTAGGTCAGTGTATATGTGTGTGTATGTGATGTGTAGGTCAGTGTGTAGGTCAGTGTATATGTGTGTGTATGTGATGTGTAGGTCAGTGTATATGTGTGTGTATGTGATGTGTAGGTCAGTGTATATGTGTGTGTATGTGATGTGTAGGTCAGTGTATATGTGTGTGTATGTGATGTGTAGGTCAGTGTATATGTGTGTGTATGTGATGTGTAGGTCAGTGTATATGTGTGTGTATGTGATGTGTAGGTCAGTGTATATGTGTGTGTGTGTGATGTGTAGGTCAGTGTATATGTGTGTGTATGTGATGTGTAGATCAGTGTATATGTGTGTGTATGTGATGTGTAGGTCAGTGTATATGTGTGTGTATGTGATGTGTAGGTCAGTGTATATGTGTGTGTATAATAGAGGCCTGTCTGAAAATCATCGGTCAACACAGTGAGTCATGGCCAATAGGACTGCACTAATCAAAAAGGCATTTTCATGATGTCAAACGCATAAGCACATTATTGAACGTAGCCATTCCTCCTCCATTCCACCACCGAGGCTCTGACAGAACGGACCCAGGTGTACAGGGAAGGGGAGGACATACTGCTTTTAAAAAACGCAGCCTATTCAGATCTCTAAATGGTGTCCATTATGAAGCCGGGGAAGCTGGTGTTCATTGGCAAGGCTGAATGGTTTCACAGAGAGCCACGTTCACCATCACCACAGCAGCAGGTCACCTATTCACACACTGATTAGTGTTAAACAGCAGCAGAACTAAAAGCCTTTTCCAATACAGCCTCATATCAGAGGGAATTTAAACAACACGCAGACACACCCACACCCACCCAACCACCACCACATACACACACACATCCATTCCTCCTCTTCTCTGACAGTGGGGGACATTATGATTGTTAGCTGAACCCACCTCCCTTGTTTTGTCAGCAAAACGCTCCCCAGAGCAGCACACTTATCACAGTAGAGAAAGGCTTTATGCTCTCCTTTCCTTACAGCGAAGAGAGACAAAAATATATGGTTCAATTATAGTGTCTGTCAGCCCTGTATGAGCTTGTGATGGACTGAGTCGAGTTGAGCTTGATGCTGGAGAGAGAGAGAAAGTGAGAGAATGAGAGAGAGAGAGAGAGAGAGAGAGAGAGAGAAAGTGAGAGAATGAGAGAGAGAGAGAGAAAGTGAGAGAATGAGAGAGAGAGAGGGATAGAGAGAGAGAGAGAGAACGAGAAAGAGCGAGAGAGAGACGAGAGACAGAAATAATTCAATCCTCCAGCTAATGCATGTTGCAAAATGCAGAGATTCAGTGATTCAACTGGCACTGTCTCATCCATACAGTCTCTAGTATAAGAGCAGAAAACTGGTGTGTTAAGTGATACCAGCCAACAGGTATGAATCTGTTGTGAATCTGATCCACTGTGAAGCACAAATTCATAATAAAAGCGCTATATAAATATATCATTATTATCAAGCAAGAGTCAACCAGGGACCCGAGAGAGAGTCAAACCTGTTACCTAACAGAAGTGATTCAGTGAGTCATTCTCCACTAGGTCGTGATGAGGGTGTGCAGACAGACTGGAGGGAGACATCTATCTGTGAGTCGCTGCAGGGCAAAGTGATTCAACCAGCCAGCCAGTGGAGAGAGGTATAGCAGAAGGAGAGTCTGGAGAACAGGGAGAACAGGGAGCTGACAGACAGACAGACAGACAAGACAGACAGACATGAGGCCCCAAACAGAGAGGGAATGTACAACCAGCCACACACACTCACAACAACAAGAACACTTAAATAAATTAGAAAGAGAAACGCAAATACAGAGTCAAAACAGACAGTCGGAAAGATGAAAATGTATACTCAGTCTACTATAACAACATGTACATGTAAAACACACAGCACAGACAGAATACACACATACTGTACAGTAGGATGTATCTGCATGTGCGAGACGGGCCTACAATCTCAGTTGTAATCAAAGGTCAGTTGGTATGTGATAGAGGAGCTAAACCCCACTCCAATCTGAGGAGCTAGTAGCAGGGGAGGGAGGCAGGGCCAGGACAGATGAACAAATATTACACAGCCCTTCAGAAAGCAATTCCAGTCCAGTTCAGACCCACGTCTATGACAACCCCACAGGATCAGCACCTGCAGTAGCACGATGCCAACCAAGGTAACCAAAAAAAAGCCGTAGAAAACCCCAGCAACAGCTCTCTTGCTGTTGCCACACATCAACATCTCAGTAAGACAAATCAACAACACTGTGTCTATGACAACCCCATAGCATCAGCAACGACACCAACCAATGATGAACCAAGGTGACCAAACATACGGCATCTGAAACACTCCGTTGTAGTCGCCACACGTCAGTGTGACAGATCAACAAAGTGAGAGCTACTGTTCCTGATTTAGATTTTATTTCATTTAACCTTCTAGGCAAGTCAGATAAGAACACATTCGTATTTTACAAGGACGGCCTCCTCTAACCGTGGAGGCTCTGAGATTCCACTGGATTATATGAGTTTTTATCAACTGTGAATTTAGGCAGATCGATAAAAGATGGGGGACGTGTGTGTGTGTGTGTGTGTGTTCTGGAGCCCCCTGCAGAGAGGTGGAATGGCTGTGATTATTGTGTTATTAGCAGCAGAGAAATAACAGCCTAGATCCCAGAGGACACACACACACAGGTATGGATTAGGGCACGTCACGCCGTCGGACCAACGCCTGTCGCATCATCAGGTCACTCTACACAGGTATGAGTCATTGGACAGGGGCTTGTAGCGTGTGTGTGTATCAGGGTCTCTGTGTGTGTGTGTGTGTGTGTGTGTGTGTGTGTGTGTGTGTGAACACTGTGCAGTTCATATCAACTTTAGAGATGAATTCAAGGCTGTTTCTATGTGAAACAGAGATTCTGCCTCAGGTTAAAAAGACGCCCACATCGTCACAAACCAACAGCCATTCTATAACTCAGCCAATGCAGCGGACAGACGTCACGCTGTCCAATGTGAAGATGGATATCTTTTCAAACAGACTCTGTTCAAACGAGGAAGTGATATTTAAAAGCAGACCGAGTATTATTTTATTAATCGTCTCTTTTGGTCACGTAGGTCTCCGAGTGGCGTATTGGCTTCATTTTCATTGCCCTTTTCTTCCACCTAGATATGATATAGATAAATAAAATATGGATAGAAATAACATTGAGGAAGTGCTTGAGCTTTTAGGGAATAAAGACTCAAACCAACATTGGAAAGGTGAATTTAGGTGTACATGTAAATACAACAAGTCCCCGAAACAGTACAGTACTGAACAATGTACAGTTCTTACACCAACATCTATATCCTGAACACAAAACAGATATGAAGGATGATATGACTGTTCCTGTTGAAAGAGTTCTTCACATCCATACTTCCTCTTGCTCATTTTCCAAATGCTCCGAGTCTCAGGGGAGTGGTGTGTGTTTGTGTTGAGGTGAGGGGTGAGGTGAGGGGGTGAGGTGTCATGTAAAGGCAGAGTGGGTTGAGGAACCAGGAACCAGAAATCTGCATTTTCAATATGCAGACCATTAATCTGCGCTTTAAACCATTTAAGCTGTTTCATATTGAAAGACAACAGTGTTTTTTTGCTTCAATACACTGACCAGGGACGTGCAACTGTAGTTTTCCTTCGCAGAAAATACATTAGTGCAACACATTCGGCAGAAATAGCTTCATTTTCGCTATGTGGCTATTTGGCTAGCAGCCACACAAGTAAATGATCTTACAATGAAAAAGCAAGCTCAATTTCTTCATGTTTTGCTAGAAGTCAATCTTGCATTTTACCAGAGTAAAACTAGGCTACACCGAGAAAAGTACCAGAGAAAAGTAGCTACACATCAGTCAGAGCGCTGTCTGTGGACAGAATCCCAGTTTGTGAAAAGTGCAACTGAAGCATACAATTTGTCTGATGCCGAAGCATTTTAAATCTGCCATTACAAAACGTAGCAATATATTTCTTACGTGTTTTATATATATTTTTTCAGGGTGAAAAACGCTGAATTGTGCGTTAATAACGGACCGTTGGCAACCATACGGCGATGCAGATGGACTGCTCCCTTGGAGTTGTGAAGAGACAGATGGATCCTCGCCAGCATTTTAAAGAAACTTCCTCACAATCTCTCACCCCGACATGACTTAGCTTTTTACCCTAGGGTGTTTCCCAAACACACACACACATACACACACACACACACACACATACACACACACACACACACACACACACACACACACACAGAAGCTGCTCTTATGGAACGATTCACATGCTTGGTCATAGACTTTGTTCAACTCATGGACAAGCTGGGTTCACATCTAATGCACATATGGTAAAATGCAGGTATATATACGCTTGTATTCTACTGTGTGTGTGTGTGTGTGTGTGTGTGTGTGTGTGTGTGTGTGTGTGTGTATTTGAATCCTGCCATAAGAGCAGCTGTGTGTATATTTGTTTGCGTGTGTGGTTATAAGTCTCTCTAGGCTGTTTTCATCATAGAAATACGTTCTGGTAACTTCCATTTTCATCTCCTCTATCCCTGCCTGTATTTTCTAACTCGGTTGACATTTGTTTCTCTCTTAATGCTACATTATAATGCTTTTCATGCTCTTCATATTATTCTGTACCTTTCTCTCCAGGATATTCACTTCATGTGCTGTGTTTTATTCAGAATTGTATTGGGTGACTTAGGTTGGAGAAAATGTCCTTGGGTTTGAGAAAGGCACAAAACACATTATTTCTAGCCGTATTATTATCATCCAAAGTCAAAACCCGCAAGATGACAAACTTGCCACTTTACACACCTACATGAAAAGTGCCGCCACGGCCCCATCAAGAAAAGCCATTTACAAAGGCTGAAGAGTGGGTTCAGTGTGCTCTCTGTGGAGATCCCGGTACAATAGGACATGCACGCCGTACACTGACTGAGGTAAACCACTCTTCGATTTCGATAAAAGCCTCGCTGAAAAGGGCACTGAATGATTCACTGCAGTTGAAAAATGCATACAACATAATCATAGCCTTCATATACATCTCTGTTGTCTTTATCCTCTATTTCTCCGAGAGCCACGTTGTCAACCAAACACTTTGTAGTGAGTTTAAAACACAAACCCTTCACAAACCCACAACCGCTATGGATCACGAAGAAGTGACCAATGGACTCTCTGAGCTCGACTGTAATCAACCAATCACGGAGTATTAGTCTTTAGTCAAAATTCACAATCGTGTTCATACATACACACCTGGACATGAATATGCATGCAGTCTTTTATATGGAACATGTGATAGAATCAGTTTAGACAGGGTCCCCACCCTTCCTGTTGAATAGTGACGTGGCCTCAAAACAACCAGGCTATTTAGTGCTCCTATTGGTAGGCGGAGGGGCGTCTGCCTGCCTACCTGGCCTCACACACGGACTCTCTGTTCAGCTCACGAGCACCACAACCCGCCAACTGCCATGGAACATAGACAGGCCACTGTGTGTATGTGGATGTCTAATACTGGGCCCAGTGTGTGTGAGGGTCATTACAGAGGTGTGAGAGGGTATGTCTGTCCGTGTGTGATGATCACGGCTCTGAGGTAGTGAGGTAGGGGTCTGGCACTCTGTGTTAATTGGGATAATTATCCTGTAACGAGGAATCAAAACCCCTGGGCCAGGATCAAAATACAGGATCAGATAAAGCTCCACACACAGGTTCAATCTGCTGTTCAATGGGAGCTTACCCTTTGACATTGTCTCACTCCTCTGACTCAGAGGGTACCACTAGGCTCCTTACTACTGGCCTGTTCACTTCCTGGTAGATCTTGGTGGGTAGGAGGAAGTACAGAAGGGGGTAGGGAGAGTGACTGGGGACAGAGAGGTTAATGTGTTAGTAGCAGTAACACTCTATACCCTCTGCCCAGAGTGCACATACGAGGGAGGGCATAGTGAAACCTTAGCCCTCCGACAGCGCCGACCCTTCAGTACCCAACTGAGGAGCTAGGCAGTCTTCTGCGGAGTCGGTCCCAGCCATGAGCACTGCCGGCCGGGCATGCCATTCAGCCAGGCGGAGGGTGGCTTTCTCCAGGAAAGGGCAGCCTGCTTGCCCTGAGGCAGGCTTCATGCAGCTGTCAGAAACTCTGACCCCCCCCCCCCCTCCCACCAGCCTCCCTGGAGCCCTCCTACACACACACACCCGTCCTCTGCCACTAGTCGTACAGTACAGTGTGATCAGGGTGGCAGCGAGGGCTGGAGTGACCTCTCCATCTGTCTGAGTTAGGCGAGCAGAGAGCGGCCGGAGGGGGGATGTTCACGCCTGTTTATAGATATTTGCCCTTTTGAGTTCACCTGTCACCCAGCCTGGCTCAGCTGGGCTCCAAGCCGCCACTCCACTGACTCTGCTCATCTGCAACAATGGCTCAGGAATGATGAGGGGTTTCACATCCCCCCTCCTCTAAATGCTATGGTTTTGCTTTGAGCCTCCTGCTTCGTGTAACAAGGCATCTGATTTGAATTATGTTTGATCACCAGGTAAATTATACTCTGACGGTGTCACTGAGTCCAGGACAGACAGACAGAAAGACAGGACACTGACATACCTCCTGCTGTTATCCAGCATCCCCTGGCTAATTGGGATGTAACTGTGTGTTTGTGCTGGCAGGAGAAGAAGCACCCAGCAGGGACGGCACAAAACATTTCACAGAATCACACTGAAGGTCGCTGTGATCCAACGTAGCCTGAAATGAAGGACATCAGACCCAGGAAGTTCTTAAAATCACAAACACCTGCACGCGCGTGTGTGTGTGTGTACACGTGTACGTGTACACACACACACACACACACACACACACACACACACACACACACACACACACACACACACACACACACACACACACACACACACAAACAGAAAAAAGCAAGCTAACTGATGTGCCCACTCCCCCATCACTTTGGCTCAGCAGGAGATGACATGGAGAACATCATAGAGGAACACACAACAGGAGGTCCCAGCACAATGGGGGAAAAGAGAAGGACATCTGTCTGGAGAAGAGGTCTACTCAAGATGGCAGACAGAGATGTCAGAGTGGGGTGGCACAACACCATGGGAGGGAGAGACACAGAGAGGGGATATGTCGAGACAGTGATAGAGCACTGTTTACGTTGATGAAAGAAAGTATGGATGATGTGTCCTAGCATGACTGGTATAAGGGTTGCCTACTCTGTAGGTCAAGTTGTTATGTTTGTTACCATGTAATTGAGTAATACGGATTGAATACACCCTACAATTCATACTTAACTGTAAAAATGGGAAAGTACTATTTGTAAAACAACAAAAGAAAGGTACATGTAGATAGATGTTGTTGACAAAGAGAGAAAGAACAACAAGTAGAAGAGATGAAGGTTGGGAGAGACAAAGGTTTATGAGAATTGTGAAGGGTTCGGGCTCCTGTCAAAAAGCCATCATTTGCCTCCCGAGTGGCGCAGTGGTCTAGGGCACTGCATCGCAGCGCTAGCTGTGCCACCAGAGACTCTGAGTTCGCGCCCAGGCTCTGTTGCAGCTGGCCGCGACCGGGAAGTCCGTGGGGCGACGCACAATTGGCCTAGCATCGTCCTGGTTAGGGAGGGTTTGGCTGGTAGGGAAATCCTTGTCTCATCGCGAACTAGCGGCTCCTGTGGCGGGCCGGGCGCAGTGCACGCAAACCAAGGTCGCCAGGTGCACAGTGTTTCCTCTGACACATTGGTGCGGTTGGCTTCCGGGTTGAATGCACGCTGTGTTAAGAAGCAGTGCGGCTTGGTTGGGTTGTGTATCGGAGGACGCATGACTTTCAACCTTCGTCTCTCCCGAGCCCGTACGGGAGTTGTAGCGATGAGACGAGACTACTAACTACTAACAATTGGATACTATGAAATTGGGGAGAAAAATAAATATAAAAAAGCCATCTGAACTTTAAATCCCCTAAAATATAAAACAATGTAGTACAGAGAAAACACTAAACTGTTGAAAAAAATCTATGCAGAAATGAGCTAGAGTACTTCCTGACTTCAAGACACCTGTACCTCCCACACAGCAGCAGCTCATTGTATGTGTGTGTGAGTGTGCGTGTGTGTGTGTGTGTGTGTATGTGTGTGATTCAATCTTTAACAAATTCACTGTTATTTACAGTGAAAACTGTAAACTGAATATAAAAAGAAAAGGTGCAGTATCCCCCCAGAATGCATACATATTCAAACATATAAATACATTTTCATACATATGGATGCATATTCATACCTATAAATACCCACATGCATACATACTCTACAGTGGACTTGTCAGTGGGACCAGCCCAGCTATCAGCTCAGCTACCAGCCCAGCTACCAGCTCAGCTATCAGCTCAGCTATCAGCTCAGCTACCAGCTCAGCTACCAGCCCAGCTACCAGCCCAGCTATCAGCTCAGCTACCAGCTCAGCTACCAGCCCAGCTACCAGCCCAGCTATCAGCTCAGCTATCAGCTCAGCTACCAGCCCAGCTACCAGCTCAGCTACCAGCCCAGCTACCAGCCCAGCTACCAGCCCAGCTATCAGCTCAGCTATCAGCTCAGCTACCAGCTCAGCTACCAGCCCAGCTATCAGCTCAGCTATCAGCTCAGCTACCAGCCCAGCTACCAGCTCAGCTACCAGCCCAGCTACCAGCCCAGCTACCAGCCCAGCTACCAGCCCAGCTATCAGCTCAGCTATCAGCTCAGCTATCAGCTCAGCTACCAGCCCAGCTACCAGCTCAGCTACCAGCCCAGCTACCAGCTCAGCTACCAGCCCAGCTACCAGCTCAGCTATCAGCTCAGCTATCAGCTCAGCTATCAGCCCAGCTACCAGCTCAGCTACCAGCCCAGCTATCAGCTCAGCTACCAGCCCAGGTACCAGCTCAGCTACCAGCCCAGCTACCAGCCCAGCTGATTAAGTCCCAACATGATCCCCTCGTTGGGAGTGGAGGGAAAGAAAGCGGGGTGGTGTGATACACAGTGAGACACCAGCAGAGAGTCCAGATCACTGCTACTGTAGCATCCACTTTATTGGCATAATGAGAGTGTCACTGTTCCACACTGTAAACCACGCGCTGTGTCACAAACAATTTAGTCTTACCTTCATCAAGATGTGTATGGGGACTTGTTCTTTGTCTGCAGATGCAGCCCTCGCTCTCTCTCTTTCTCTTGCTCTCCCTCTCTCTTGCTCTCCCTCTCTCTTGCTCTCCCTCTCTCCCTCTCTGCCTCTCTCTTGCTCACCCTCTCTGCCTCGCTCTTGCTCACCCTCTCTGCCTCGCTCTTGCTCACCCTCTCTGCCTCGCTCTTGCTCACCCTCTCTGCCTCTCTCTTGCTCACCCTCTCTGCCTCTCTCTTGCTCACCCTCTCTGCCTCTCTCTTGCTCACCCTCTCTGCCTCTCTCTTGCTCACCCTCTCTGCCTCTCTCTTGCTCACCCTCTCTGCCTCTCTCTTGCTCACCCTCTCTGCCTCGCTCTTGCTCACCCTCTCTGACTCGCTCTTGCTCACCCTCTCTGCCTCGCTCTTGCTCACCCTCTCTGCCTCGCTCTTGCTCACCCTCTCTGCCTCGCTCTTGCTCACCCTCTCCCTTTTTCTCTCTCTGTCCATAAACTGTCATTTCCACCAGTCCAAATATACTTCTCCCTTTTCTTTAAATGTTTAAATTGCACACATTTTTCTTGCCTGGACAGTTGTGTCCATTGTTGTCTTTGCTCAGTAAGTGAATGGTTTCTGTTGACTGTATATACAGAAGAGCAATAGTGAGTAAACTGTCTCAAAAATATTTTTTACCCAAGAAAAATGGCCCCACAATGGACTTGAGAAAGAGAGAGAGAGAGAGAGAGAGAGAGAGAGAGAGAGAGAGAGAGAGAGAGAGAGAGAGAGAGAGAGAGAGAGAATTGGCCTCTGATAACATAGGACTGGTTGCTCTACTTCAGTGTAGCAGAGATCTAACCCCCACCATGGCCATTCAAGCTGGAGATGGGACTGTGGTGTTGTACCTGTTGCCTGCTATAGTACAGTACAGAGACACTGAACACCTAAGTGACAGTTTACGGCAGAGTCATCTCTGAGCACAAACAACATGGACATATGTCTCTTGGCACAGCATTACTTAAATGATCCCTGTCAACATACAGTGCAAACAAAGCAGGCACCACAGCGTGTGCAACACACAGGTACACACACAGGCACGCACACAGGTACACACACAGGTACACACACACAGGCACACACACAGGCACACACACTTCATAGTACTTCACCAGCTCTCACCAAAGACAGAAAAAGACAACTCCTCCTTCATAACGAAAATAAACATATTTGGAACAACTGCGACAAAACACAAGTGACACTAACAGAGTGTGTAACGTAGTCTGTCACAGCAACAATAACACAAGTGACACTAACAGAGTGTGTACGTAGTCTGTCACAGCAATAATAACACAAGTGACACTAACAGAGTGTGTAACGTAGTCTGTCACAGCAACAATAACACAAGTGACACTAACAGAGTGTGTACGTAGTCTGTCACAGCAACAATAACACAAGTGACACTAACAGAGTGTGTACGTAGTCTGTCACAGCAACAATAACACAAGTGACACTAACAGAGTGTGTACGCAGTCTGTCACAGCAACAATAACACAAGTGACACTAACAGAGTGTGTACGCAGTCTGTCACAGCAACAATAACACAAGTGACACTAACAGAGTGGGTACGTAGTCTGTCACAGCAACAATAACACAAGTGACACTAACAGAGTGTATACGTAGTCTGTCACAGCAACAATAACACAAGTGACACTAACAGAGTGTGTACATAGTCTGTCACAGCAACAATAACACAAGTGACACTAACAGAGTGTGTACGTAGTCTGTCACAGCAACAATAACACAAGTGACACTAACAGAGTGTGTACGCAGTCTGTCACAGCAACAATAACACAAGTGACACTAACAGAGTATGTACGTAGTCTGTCACAGCAACAATAACACAAGTGACACTAACAGAGTGTGTACGTAGTCTGTCACAGCAACAATAACACAGGCCTCCATATTATTCATCCATAGGCATTCAGCAGGAGTAGCGGGCCTTAAGGTGGCGTCCATAAATGCTCTCCAAACCGCAGCAGCCATATTTCACCTTCCCTGACTGAACATGTTGATATTTGCCTTGATTATCTGCGTTCCCCTCAGCTCAGCTTGTTATAGTGAGTAGAGTGCCAACAGCACAATAAACACGAATTAGAGACTACATCAAGCCAACAACTGACACTCTCCCAGAAGCCCCCCTGGGACTACTGAACTTGTTTCTCATGTCAGTCAGGCCTCACAGGGGGACATGGATGTTTGACTGCTGTTTGGACTATGTTATAATAGCCTAGATCAATGTTTGACTGCTGTTTGGACTATGTTATAATAGCCTAGATCAATGTTTGAAATGAAAGGTGTTTCTGTGGATGATCATCATTATTATCATCGTCATGTGACCTAAATGCTCCAGCATCTGTTGAAGACCATTGTCCAGCCCAATGCCTACTTTTTAGCATCTTTAGGGTGATCTTTATAATGAAAAGCCATAAATAAATTCAATATATTATTAATATTATTATCATTTGACTGACTAAACAACGGAAGTGTCCAATTCCAATGTCAACTGAGATCAACATTTAAACTGAATCCGCTGCCCACTGACATAAATGTAAAGTATAGCAGACTAACATCTGTCATGGGTCCCAGTGGGTGATAGCTGTGGAGTATTTCATTTTTTTTACTAGGCAAGTCAGTTAAGAACAAACTCTTATTTTCAATGACAGCCTAGGAACAGTGGGTTAACTGCCTGTTCAGGAGCAGAATGACAGATTTGTACCTTGTCAGCTCAGGGATTTGAACTTGCAAACCTCCGGTTAATAGTCCAACACTCTAACCACTAGGCTACAATGCCCAGGCCTGTGTGTGGAGAATACCGCTTGAAGTTTCAGATCTTTGTTTGATAAAGTTTGTCCATCTTCAGAATGATCAGCCACTGCTTTCTTACAGCACGTGATTCATTCATTCAATTCTAGGGCCTACATTTATCAAAAGCCCTTATCCAGGTGTAAAGATATAAATAAACTGATGTTTTGCCAGATTAGACGTTATTGGACCACATCATACACTTGAGAAATGGCTTTGGAATTCGGGTGGGTTAAATAGTCTACTACAGTTCCATGGTTACAGTTTTCTATTGAGGGAATGCATGCCTGCATCTGGCCATTGAGAACCACAAGCACCAGCTCACCACATGCCATGCGGAAACACCCAGCCCGGTTGCGTGACAGGATGGACGATGAACGGTCGAGCAATATCATATTTTATTCAGTGAGGGAGGAAGTATGAACAAATAAGCCCATTCAGATTGCCTAATGTGCAATTCAAACGATCAACGTGCGCTCAATTAATAGCCTCAAAGCGCAACAGTGTATCAATTACCAATGACGTTTGCTTCGTAAGTTACAGACAATACATTACCTCGAAGCTGTAATCATATAAAACTACTAAAGGTGTTTTGATTAACAATCAAATCAAAATGAATATTACATGGATATAAAAAAAAGTCTAGTCTGCCCATGACAACAAATTTCCATGTCAGACATAAACAAATCTAACAATCGGTCGTTTGTCCATTCATTGTAAATAAAATTGCTAGGCCTATACATGCATCGGGCTCGTTTAAAATGTATAATTTGGCCATCTCAGAATAACTTTATAGCTAATCATACCATTAACAATGGAAAATAGGCTACTGTACACGCGCTACCGGTAGACTGATAATTGTGTGTGATGAACTGTCACATGGGGGCACAAACTTTGAATAGTAAACAGCAATACGTCAATATGTAAAAACAAACGGTACGTATAGGTTGTATTTCTGCCTACCTGTCCCGTTCCGTTTCAGATTGTCCCTGTGGTCGTCCGTACCCAACATCTTTCGAAACGTTGTGTGACAAGACTGACTGTTAAAGCCGAAAGCCCAGCTCGCGCTCTGGAGTCACGGGTGTCATAGCGCGCAGCCACTCTACACACGAATGCGCACTCAAAGGGTCTTCAACGCTATCACGGCCGCGCCTATACAATTTGATGTATGTTATTTATCACTTTGTCATCGAATATATTGTATTGAAAGACAGGAAAGAAGGTCGAAATTCTATTCATATACACTACATGACCAAACGTATGTGGACACCTGCTCGTCGAACACCTCATTAAAAAAATCATGGGCATTAAAATGGAGTTGGTCCACCCTTTGCTGCTATAACAGCCTCCACTCGTCTATGAAGGCTTTCCACTAGATGTTGGAACATTGCTGCTGGGACTTGCTTCCATTCAGCCACAAGAGCATTTGTGAGGTTGGGCACTGATGTTGGGCGATTAGGCCTGGCTTGCAGTCGGTGTTCCAATTCATCCCGAAGGTGTTTGATGGGATTGATGTCAGGCCAGTCAAGTTCTTCCACACCAATCTTGACAAACCAGTTATGCAGGGGCGCATGTCCCCCCCCCCACACACATTCTGAAATTGCGTTTTTGTCCCCCCCAGTTTTATCATTGGAATGTGATCCAAAATGAGGCAACGGTGTGCTTTAGTACCATGCAGATGCCTCTGAGGGGTTGGGTAGGCTATTTGGAGTGTTTATCCAACTGGATGAAAAATATATATATTTATTATATCCCCCCAAGTTGCGCCCCTGCATTTCTGTATGGACCTCACTTTGTGCATGGGGGCATTGTCATGCTGAAACAGGAAAGGGCTTTACCCAAACTGTTGCCACAAGTTTGGAAGCACAGAATCGGCTAGAATGTCATTGTACTCCGTCATTTTAAGATTTCCCTTCACTGGAAGTAAGGGGCCAAGCCCGAACCAAGAAAAACAGCCCCAGATGAATATTCCTTCTCCACCAAACTTTACAGTTGGCACTACGCTTTTGAGCAGGTAGCGTTCTCTTGGCATCTCGCCAAATCCAGATTCATCTATCGGACTGCCAGATGGTGAAGCGTGATTAATCACTCCAGAGAACGTGTTTCAACAGTTCCTGAGTCCAATGTTAGCGAGCTTTACACCACTCCAGCCGACGCTTGTCATTGCGCATGGTGATCTTACGTTTGTGTGTGGCTGCACCGGCCATGGAGACCCATATCGTGAAGCATACGACAAACAGTTATTGTGCTGACGTTCCAGAGACAGTTTGGAACTCGGTAGTGAGTGTTGTAACCGAGGACAGATGATTTTTACACGCAATGCACTTCAGCTCTTGGCTCTCCTGTTCTGTGAGCTTGTGTGGCCCACCACTTGGCGGCTGAGCAGATGTTGCTCCTAGACGTTTCCACTTCACAATAACAGCACTACTTTTGACCGGGGAAGTTCTCGCTAAGCAGAAAGTATACGAACTGTCTTGTTGGAAAGGTGGCAAACTATGACGGTGCCACATAGCAAGTCACTGAGCTCTTCAGTGAGGCCATTCTACTGCAAATGTTTGTCTATGGAGATGGCATGGCTGTGTGCCCCCGATTGTATGTACCTGTCAGCAACAGGTGTGGCTGAAATAGCCAAACCCACTAATTTGTGGTGTCCACATATTTATTATACAGTGCATTCGGAAAATATTCAGACCCCTTGAAAGCTGTTACAGCTTTATTCTAAAATGGATTAAATTGGTTTTTTTCCCGTCATCATTCTACACACAATACCCCATAATGACGAAGCAAAAACAAGTTTTACAAATGTAAATATGGTTCCCAATCAGAGACAACGAGAATCACCTGCCTCTGATTGAGAACCGCCTCAGGCAACCATAGACTTTGCTAGAACACCCCACTAAGCCACAATCCCAAAACCTACGAAAAAACCCCATTCATAAACACAACACAAAATAAACCCATGTCACACCCTGGCCTGACCAAATAAATATAGGAAACACAAAATACTAAGACCAGGGCGTGACACATTCAGTCCAAAGAGTTCAATCTTGGCTTCATCAGACCAGAGAATCTTGTTTCGCATGGCCTGAGAGTCCTTTAGGTGCCTTTTGGCAAACTCCAAGCAGGCTGTCATGTGCCTTTTACTGAGGACTGGCTTCCGTCTGGCCACTCTACCATAAAGGCCTGATTGGTGGAGTGCAGCAGAGATGGTTGTCCTTCTGGAACTCTGGAGCTCTGTCAGAGTGACCATTGGGTTCTTGGGCACCTCCCTGACCAAAGCCCTTCTCCCCCGATTTCTCAGTTTGGACGGGCGGCCAGCTCTAAGAAGAGTCTTGGTGGTCCCAAACTTCTTCAATTTAAGAATGATGGAGGCCACTGTGTTCTTGGGGACCTTCAATGCAGCATAAATGTTTTGGTAACCTTCCCCAGATCTGTGCCTCAACACAATCCTGTTTCGGAGCTCTACGGACAATTCCTTCAACCTCATGGCTTGGTTTTTGCTCTGACATACACAGTCAACTGTGGGACCTTATATAGACAGGCGTGTGTCTTTACAAATCATGAGGAATCAATTGAATTTACCACAGGTGGACTCCAACAAAGTTGTAGAAACATCTTGAGGATGATCAATGGAAACAGGATGCACCTGAGTTCAATTTCGAGTCTCATAGCAAAGGGTCTGAATACTTGTGTAAATAAGGTATTTCAGATTTTTTTTTTGTATAAATTAGCAAACATTTCTAAAAACCTGATTTTGCTTTGTCATTATGGGATATTATGTGTAGATTGATGAGGACATTTCTTTTATTTAATCCATTTTAGAACAAGGCTGTAACATAACAAACTGGAAAAGGGGAAGGGGTCTGAATACTTTCCGAATGTACTGTATATACTGTAGTGTATTTTAGTATATGTTTCAAAATTGTATTTATACAGTTTACGATAGTTTATTAGAATATAATAAAATAAAATAAAATCACCTGTCTTTATAATATGCAGAAATTAATTTAACTTGTTTTACTCTATTGAGTTTTACTCTATTTTACTTTTCCTTCACATATGTAATAAAAACATTCTACATATTTGACTATGAAGATGAAACCACCAGGTTGTTTGAAATAGCAAACTGATATTATAAATCTATGACCCCATCAGACGTGTCAGAGCCTGGCAGAAATATATCTCTGTGAGATATCAACCATGTAGTATTCCTTCACTGAGAGATGTCCATAAATTAAACATAAATACCAAGATGGCGTAGCAGTGGGGATGTCTGTTCTGATTGTCTTGTCATGTCCCTTGTATATATTTGTATTCTTTTTTTACATCTAATTTTCCATCTACGGATTGAACTTACCCTCCTGCAACTCACCTCACCCAATGTGGTATGGATCTTCTATTTTTACACTTTTGAACCAGAACCCCATTCTGAAGCTAGCCAGCTAACTAGCTAGTAGTTAGCCTGGAGCTAGCCTTGACCAAGGCCCATCTCCCGTCTAGCTGAAGAGATTCCACCAAGCAACCCTGGGCTTCAATTACCTCTTTTGCCAATTGGCCTGGACCCTTTGCTGCCGACACGGAGCCTCGCCAATCCATCACGACTGGTCTACCGACGTAACCGTCCGAGGGGGTTTCTGTCCCGAAGCAAGCACCAGTTAGCATGGAGCTAGGCCCTTCTCCCGATTAGCCAAAGAATTCCATCAGATCATTCCTGGGCTTCAATACCTCTTCTGCCAATTGGCCTGGACCCTTTGCTGCCGACACAGAGCCCAGCTGATCAATCACAACTGGTCTGTTGACCTAATCGTTCGAGGGGGTTTCAACAGACTCTTGTTGCGACGTCCCCCTGAGGCTCATCTGCTAGCCTGCTGCTAGCCCCGGCCTGCCAGCTGTCTGAATCGCCGTGCCTCCAGCTCGCCTAGCTACTCACTGGACCCTATGATCACTCGGCTACACATGCCTCTCCCTAACCTCTCCCTAATGTCAATATGCCTTATCTATTGCTGTTTTGTTTAGTAATTATTTGCCTTATTTCAGCCTCCAGCCCTGCTCAATATGCCTTTGCTAGCCCTGTTGTTCCACCCCCCACATACGTGGTGACCGCACCTGCCTTAAATGGTGCATCTAGAGACAAAACCTCTCTCATCGTCACTCAATGCCTAGGCTTACCTCCACTGTACTCCCATCCTACCATACCCTTGTCTGTACATTATGGCTTGAATCTATTCTTCTGCGCCCAGAAACCCGCTCCTTTTACTCTGTGTTCCTAACGCACTAGACAACCAATTCTTTTGGCCTTTAGCCGTACTCTTATCCTACTCCTCCTTTGTTCCTCTGGTGATGTAGAGGTTAACCCAGGCCCTGCAGTCCCCAGAATCACTCCCATTTCCCAGGCACTCTCATTTGTTGACTTCTGTAACCGTAAAAGCATTGGTTTCATGCATGCTAACGGCGGCAGGGTAGCCTAGTGGTTAGAGCGTTGGACTAGTAACCGGAAGGTTGCAAGTTCAAACCCCCAAGCTGACAAGGTACATATCTGTTGTTCTGCCCCATGAACAGACAGTTAACCCACTGTTCCTAGGCCCTCATTGAAAATAAGAATTTGTTCTTAACTGACTTGCCTAGTTAAATAAAATTAGAAGCCTCCTGAATAGTTTGTTTTATTCACTGCTTTAGCACATTCCACCAACCCAGATGTCCTAGCTTTATCTGAATCCTGACTTAGGAAGGCCACCAAAATCCTGAAATTTCCATCCCTAACTATAACATTTTTCGACAAGATAGAACTGCCAAAGGGGGCGGGTTTACAATCTACTGCAAAGATAACCTGCAGAGTTCTGTCATACTTTCCATGTCTGTGCACAAACAATTCGAGCTTCTACTTTTAAAAATCCACCTCTCTGGAAACAAGTCTCTCACCGTTGCCAATTGTTATAGACCCCCCTCGGCCCCCAGTTGTGCCCTGGATACCATATGTGAGTAGATTGCCACCCATCTATCTTCAGAGTTCGTACTGTTCGGTGACCTAAACTGGGACATGCTTAACACCGAGACCGTCCTACAATCTAAGCTTGATGCCCTCAATCTCACACAAATCATCAAGGAACCTACCAGGTACAACCCGAAATCCGCAAGCATGGGCACCCTCTTAGATATCATCCTGACCAACCTGCCCTCTAAATACACCTCTGCTGTCTTCAACCAGGATCACAGTGATCACTGCCTCATTGCCTGCGTGCGTACTGGGTCTGCGGTCAAACGACCACCCCTCATCACTATCAAACTCTCCCTAAAACACTTCAGCGAGCAGGCCTTTCTAATCGATCTGGGCCTGGTATCCTGGAAGGACATTGACCTCATCCCGTCAGTAGAGGATGCCCCATTCATAAAATGTAGAACTAAGAACAGATATAGCCCTTGGTTCACCCCAGACTTGACTGCCCATGACCAAAACAAAAACATCCTGTGGCGTTCTGCATTAGCATCGAATAGTCTGCGCGATATGCAACTTTTCAGGGAAGTCAGGAACCAATATACTCAGTCAGTTAGGAAAGCTAAGGCTAGCTTTTTCATACAGAAATGTGCTTCCTGTAGCACTAATTCCAAAAAGTATTTGGAACATGGAGAATACGAGCACCTCCTCCCAGCTGCCCACTGCATTGAGGATAGGAAACACTATCACCACCAAGAAATCTACACAAATTGATCATTTCAAAAAGCATTTTTCCACGGCTGGCCATGCTTTCCATCTGGCTACCCCTACCCTGGCCAACATATCATCACCCCCTGCAGCAACTTGCCCAAACCCTCCTCCCCGCTTCTCCTTCACCCAAATCCAGACAGCTGATGTTCTGAAAGAACCTCAAAATCTGGATCCCTACAAATCAGCTGGGCTAGACAATCTGGACCCTCTCTTTCTAAAAGTATCAGCCCGAAATTGTTGCAACTAGCCTATTCAACCTCTATTTCATGTCATCTGAGATCCCCAAAGATTGGAAAGCTGCCGCGGTCATCCCCCTCTTCAAAGGGGGAGACACTCTAGACCCAAAATGTTATAGACCTATATCCATCCTGCCCTTCTAAAATTTTAGAATGCCAAGTTAATAAACAGATCACCGACCATTTCGAATCCCACCGTACCTTCTCCACTATGCAATCTGGTTTCCGAGCTGGTCATGGGTGCACCTCAGCCACGCTCAAGGTCCTAAACGATATCATAACTGTCATCGATAAAAGACAGTACTGTGCAGCCGTCTTCAACGACCTGGCCAAGGCTTTCGACTCTGTCAATCACAACATTCTTATCGGCAGACTCAATAGCTTTGGATTCTCAAATGACTGCCTCGCCTGGTTCACCAACTACTTCTCAGATAGAGTTCAGTGTGTCAAATCGGGGGGCCTGTTGTCCGGACCTCTGGCAGTCTCTATGGGTTGCCACAGGGTTCAATTCTCGGGCAGACTCTTTTCTCTGTATATATCAATGATGTCACCCTAACAGCTGGTGATTGTCTGATTCACCTCTACTCAGACGACACCATTCTGTATACATCTGGCCCTTCTTTGGGCACTATGCTAACAAACCTCCAAATGAGCTTCAATGCCATACCACACTCCTTCCGTGGCCGCCAACTGCTTTTAAATGCTAGTAAAACTAAGTGTATGCTCTTCAACCGATTGCTGCCCGCACCCTTACGCCTGACTAGCATCACTACTCTGCAGGTTTCTGACTTAGAATATGTGGACAACTACAAATACCTAGGTGTCTAGTTAGACTGTAAACTCTCCTTCCAGACTCACATCTCCAATCTAACATTAAATCTAGAATTGGCTTCCTATTTCGTAACAAACCCTCCTTCACTCATGCCGCCAAACATACCCTCGTAAAACTGACTATCCTACCGATCCTTGACTCCGGCGATGTCATTTACAAAATAGCCCCCAACACTCTACTCAGCAAACTGGATGTAGTCTATCACAGTGCCATCCGTTTAATCACCAAAGCCCCATTTACTACCCACCACTGCGACCTGTATGCTCTCATTGGCTGGCCCTCACTACATATCCGTCGCCAGAACCACTGGCTCCAGGTCATCTATAAGTCTTTGCTAGGTAAAGCCCCGCCTTATCTCAGCTCACTGGTCACCATAGCAACACCCACCCATAGCATGCGCTCCAGCAAGTACATTGCACTGGTCATCCCCAAAGCCAACACTTCCTTTGGCCGCCTTTCCTTCCAATTCTCTGCTGCCAATGACTGGAACGAATTGCAAAAATCTCTGAAGCTGGAATCTTACATCTCCCTCTCTAACTTGAAGCATCAGCTGTCTGAGCAGCTTACCAATCACTATACCTTTACACAGCCAATTTGTAAATAGCACACCCGACTACCTCATCCCCATATTATTACTTACCCTCTTGCTCTTTTGCACCCCAGAATCTCTACTTGCACATCTATCACTCCAGTATTAATGCTAAATTGTAATTATTTTCACCTCTAGGGTCTATTTATTGCCTACCTCCCTACTCTTCTACATTTGCACACACTGTACATAGATTTTTATATTTTTATTTTCTTTTGTGTTAATGACTGAAGGTTTGTTTATGTGTAACTCTGTGTTGTTGTTTTTGTCGCACTGCTTTGCTTTATCTTGGCCAGGTCGCAGTTGTAAATGAGAATTTGTTCTCAACTGGCCTACCTGTTTAAATAAAGGTGAAATAAATAAAATATATAAAAAATGAAATAGGACCCCTATCCTTATGGTGTCCTATGTCAGGAAGTGGCATTCACTCCTAGGAAATATCTAATGTGATAGGCCCATATGTATTCTGTTGGAGGTGTTCATGTTGGCAGATTTGGACAGTCATTTATAGACCGTTGGATAGGAACAACAACTAGTATCTGTTTATTGCTTTGTCTCGAGAAAGACAGGTGAAATGATTCATAACTCGGCGTTTGTCAGAAGCTAATGTACTTATCAGCCGGAGGGTGATGGAAAAACATACTTACTTTTGTGTGCCAGGGAAAATGTATGGCGTAAAATTATTATTTTCTTCAGGAATGTAGTGAAGTAAAAGTAAAAGTTGTCAAAATTATAAATAGTAATGTAAAGTACAGATACACCAAAATAATTACTTAAGTAGTACTTTAAAGAAGTTTTACTTAAGTACTTTACACCACTGATGGTATGCTATGACAAAAGAGAATTCACTGTTAAGCCTATAGGCCTCCATCCATTGACATTTCTCTCTCTCTGACATTTACATTGTTCAGGTTCTTCAGAAGCTTGTGTGGTTGTCCTCCAATCAGAGCTCCTAGGACCATGGAGAGCAGGATGAAAGCCAAGGAAAATACCTTAAAGGTCTACTTGTGTCAAAACACACCTCCTCTTCAGTCATCACCCATACTGTGGCTTTAAGACGGCAGTAGTTGCTATACTGTACAGATATAGGGGTCAAACATCAATCTTATTCTTATTGGAGGTTGAATACATTTTCCCTTGTCTTATTCTCACAATATTGCATCTGTCTGTTTCATAAGGACTAAATTGAGAGTAATTAAGCAAGTCTAAATTAAGCTGATTGTGTTCAGTGCTTTTGTTCTCAAACAAAATAAATGATGTACAACAGCATCTATTTTTCACAATGTAAGTTTTGGATTTACATAATTACTCACTACAATGGAAATGAAAAATATTGTTGCCTTTCAAACTCCCCCGCCACTTACCCACACCCATCGCTGATTAGGATTGACCTGGTTTCCACAGTAACAATCTCCAAAAACAGCACAGGGTCCATCCAGCATAACATTCTTCTCTAATGGAGCCTTTAAGGGATGCAGAGAGGATAGAAAAAGGCAATGGCACTTCAGGCAGTTGATTAACTCCAGTGTGAGTACAGGGAAAATGGAATATATAAACTGGAATATGAAAATGTTATGTTAAACTGCTGGCTGGAGAGAGAAAGGATGATTCTGCTCTCTCTCTCTCTCTCTCTCTCTCTCTCTCTCTCTCTCTCACTCTCTCCATTTAGCCTAAATTTGTCCGTCCTTTGACCTTCGAATGATTTTATGCAGTTTGACATCTTTCTACAGAAGTTTTGCAACAATCCGTATAGTTGTTCAACTCTAGTTTCTAAGAACGTACTGCTCATGCTTGATGAAATCAAGCAAGAGCTTCTAATATAACTGCTTGAAAAGATTCCCCACTAAAATACCCTTTGTTGACTCAGAAATAGGTAACAGTCCTGTCCTGCCTTCCAGGTCAGGATGCCCCCCAAACTCAGTGAGATGACAACATCAGACCTAGTGCTGTCTCTCATAAGTAGAGGCCAGGGCTGCACTACAGTACAGTAGTGGTGGTGTTTAGGTGAGTAGGCTAGGCAATAGTTTTAATTAGCAGAGTCCGGTGGGTCCACTATCCAGCTAATTACAACAGCTGCCAATGGAACCACTAATGGCCGACCAGCCTGGTGCGAGGACACACGGAGCAGGAGTCACTGACCCAGGCAGAGGAGAAACACAACAAGCACAAACAACATTACGGAGAAAGGAAAGCATGCTCTTTCTACCTCTCTTTCTACCTCTGAGTCACCCCCTTCGCTACTCATTTACTCCCGCGTGTCTCACACCATCTTGTGTCTCTGTATCGCTCTCAAGGCGCCCATTCTGGTTCAATCAATTTACACAGTTGCAAAAGCTCACCAGCTCACAGTGACAGATGAATCTGCTACTGACAGGTACCTAATGCGAGATCATTGTTGGAGATGGAGCAGGAGGCAATGTGGATACCCTTGGTATATCTAACATGGAACCCAACCACCTACATATCTCTCTCTCTTATACACACACACACAATCATTGTAAAAAAAGGCCATGCCTGTGCACATGACTTTACACACAGCCCTGTTAGGGTGTTTTCTCTCCTTCTCAGCTATCTAGCACAGCTTCCTGGTTTCCACCAATCAGAATGCCCAAATGCACATTTGGACTCTGACCGCTCCCACTCCAGGTCAGAGTGGCTATCGTTGTCGACAGATGAAGACGCAAGACGCAAGTTTGGCTGCCAACCAGTGTATTCTAACCTAGAAGTGTTGTGTGTGTATCTGCAATATCCATGAAGATCACTTCTTGTCTGTGTGAGTATGCTAATGTGGGGTGGTGACCAAGAGCCAATAAAACTCTGGATAAGAAGTAGAGGTCGTCACGGATCCACCTGTACCAAATACTCGAGACCCGATCTACGATCAGAGCGGGTCCGGATCCAGAATTCAAAGTGATGTCACGGGTCTGGGTCAGATCTGAAATGATTGTCAGTCTCGGGAATAACTGACTTGTCCGGAAGGACCAATACAGATCCGAACATTATATTAATGCTCGTTGCTTTTCACGAGAGTGGCGTGTGTAGCTTATTGTTAGCCGATCATAAGTCATCAAAGAGGCAATAGGCTACAGTTCTAGAGCTTCCGTGTGGGGCAAAGGTTAGGAGATATCTAAACAATGGAGGAAGATGGAATTAAAATTATGGAATGAAAAGTTAAAGGAGAAGGACCAAGAGCCAACAGGTAGGCTCCTACACTATATTCTGAATGGAGCTGCTGTCATTTGCCACTGTGTAGGACGAGAAAGCACATAAACACACCGAATTGTGCCTTGCAGGTCAGTCAGTATGGCTGAAGCTGGAACAAAGTACTGTAACATATTCTCTCTCACAGAACACATCTTCATCACCTGCACCCACACATGACCTGACCTTGTCCTGCAAGTAGGCAATGGATGCATACCCCTGATGTGTGAATCAAACACCTGACCTATACCTCAGGAGGACTGGACAGACTCAGTACATCAAGTCTGGCAAGTCAAGTCTTGAACAGCTTCTATCCCCAACCAGTAAGACTGATAAATAGCTAACAAAATAGCTACACAGACTATCTGAGTTAACCTTGTATATATATTGACCTTTTTTTGTGTGTTTTTTTTGCACTGTCTCTATGCACATGCACGCACACATACATTTATACTGACTCCATGCACGCACACATACATTTATACTGACTCCATGCACGCACACACATACATTTATACTGACTCCATGCACGCACACATACATTTATACTGACTCCATGCACGCACACATACATTTATACTGACTCCATGCACGCACACATACATTTATACTGACTCCATGCACGCACACATACATTTATACTGACTCCATGCACGTACACATACATTTATACTGACTCCATGCACGCACTCACACATACATTTATACTGACTCCATGCACGCACACACATACATTTATAATGACTCCATGCACGCACACACATACATTTATACTGACTCCACGCACGCACACATACATTTATACTGACTCCATGCACGCACACATACATTTATACTGACTCCATGCACGCACACACATACATTTATACTGACTCCACGCACGCACACATACATTTATACTGACTCCATGCAAGCACACACATACATTTATACTGACTCCAAGCACACACACACATACATTTATACTGACTCCACGCACGCACGCACGCACACACATACATTTATACTGACTCCACGCACTCACACATACATTTATACTGACTCCACGCACGCACACACATACATTTATACTGACTCCACGCACGCACGCACACACATACATTTATACTGACTCCACGCACGCACACATACATTTATAATGACTCCATGCACGCACGCACGCACTCACACATACATTTATACTGACTCCATGCACACACGCACGCACTCACACATACATTTATACTGACTCCACACACTCACACATACATTTATACTGACTCCACGCACTCACACATACATTTATACTGACTCCACGCACTCACACATACATTTATACTGACTCCACACACTCACACATACATTTATACTGACTCCACACATTCACACATATATTTATACTGACTCCACACACGCACACATGCATTTATACTGACTCCACGCACTCACACATACATTTATACTGACTCCACGCACGCACACATACATTTATACTGACTCCACGCACTCACACATACATTTATACTGACTCCACGCACGCACACATACATTTATATTGACTCCACGCACTCACACATACATTTATACTGACTCCACGCACTCACACATACATTTGTACTGACTCCACGCACTCACACATACATTTATACTGACTCCACGCACTCACACATACATTTATACTGACTCCACGCACTCACACATACATTTATACTGACCGCATGCACTCACACATACATTTATACTGACTCCACGCACGCACTCACACATACATTTATACTGACTCCACGCACGCACACACATACATTTATACTGACTCCACGCACGCACACATACATTTATACTGACTCCATGCACGCACGCACGCACTCACACATACATTTATACTGACTCCATGCACACACGCACGCACTCACACATACATTTATACTGACTCCACGCACTCACACATACATTTATACTGACTCCACGCACTCACACATACATTTATACTGACTCCACGCACTCACACATACTTTTATACTGACTCCACACACTCACACATACATTTATACTGACTCCACACACTCACACATATATTTATACTGACTCCACGCACGCACACATGCATTTATACTGACTCCACGCACTCACACATACATTTATACTGACTCCACGCACGCACACATACATTTATACTGACTCCACGAACTCACACATACATTTATACTGACTCCACGCACTCACACATACATTTATACTGACTCCACGCACTCGCACATACATTTATACTGACTCCACGCACTCACACATACATTTATACTGACTCCACGCACTTACACATACATTTATACTGACTCCACGCA